>NW_013651689.1:22203-24064 GCF_000499385.1 Eimeria necatrix | reverse complement strand
AAAGCTGGGGAGAACGAGGGTTTATGCTCCTCGACGCCGACAAGGGCGGCGCCGTAAACCCTAAACCCTAAACCCTAAACCCTAGAATTCAGCTTTAGCTTTTGCACTAGTTAGGAATTACTTCATTTTGAAGAACAGCCCTAAACCCTAAACCCTTGAGGAGGGAGAATAGACCCTTAACACATGAGGCTAAACCCTAAACCCTAAACCCTAAGCTCTGAGGACGAAGCCTAAACCCTAAACCCTTGTGGCTGAAGGCTAAACCCTAAACCCTTGTGGCTGAAGGCTAAACCCTAAACCCTTGGGGTTTAGGGTCGGGTTTTGGGCCTCAGCTTTGAGGTCTCGACTTTAAAGCCTAGGGTCTAGACTCAAAGGCTAAAACCCTAAACCCTAAACCCTAAACCCTAAAGACTGAAGGCAGAAAGCGCCCCCTTACTGGCAACTAGGCAGGGGCCCCTAGGGGGCCCCTAGGGGCCCCCTAGGGGGCCCCTAAGGGGCCCCTCAAGGAGCTACGCATTTATGTTGTTTATTATGGAAGTTGGTGTGCATCTGAGTTCGTTTGCTGCTGCTGCTGCTGCTGCTGCTGCTGCTGCTGCTGCAGGGCCAGTGTGGTCTGCTGCTAGCGGCATCGTACCCGGTGATGGGAGAGGAGCCTCCAACGCCATCTTAAGTGCAGCTGCAGCAGCAGCAGCAACTGCAGCAGCTGCTGCAGCAACTGCAGCAGCAACTGCTGCTGCTGCAGCAGCTGCAGCAGCAGCAGCAGCAACAGCAGCAGCTGACCATCCGGTGAAGGGGAAAAAAGCCCCAAACACCTCCGACCACCGCCACAGCAGCAGCTGCTGCAGCAGCAGCAGCTGCAGCAGCAGCAGCAGCTGCTGCAGCAGCAGCAGCAGCAGCAGCAGCAAGCTACATGACGTTTTGTTGCTGGCTTTCGCGCGGTGTACAGACAGCTCAGCTCTTCTGAAGACGCGGCTCTGGAGGGATTTTGAAGTTGAATTAAATTAAATTAAATTAAATTAAATTAATTAAATAAATTAAATAAATTAATCAAATTTAATTAATTAAATTAATTAAAATTAAATAAATTGAATTAAATGATTGATGTTGAATGGTAAAGTGAATTAAATGCAAAAAGAATGAAAAGGAAATGAGATGCAAAGAAATATAAATAATTGAGTTGCAATTCAAATAATTAATTTAATTTATTTATTTAATTTAATTTAATTTAATAAATTAATTAAATTAAATTAAATTAATTAAATTAATTAAATTAATTAAATTAATTTTTTGTCTCTTGGCCTTAAGGGAGACAAAGGGGAGCTGGAGGTTTTCAGTTTTGTCTTTGTTTTTTTTCTTTTTTGTTTTTTCTTTTCTTTTATTTATTTCTTTATTTCTTTTATTATTTCTTTCTTTTATTCTTTATTTCTTTTATTGTTTCTTTTATTACTTCTTTTATTATTTCTGTATGTCTTTAGTTATTTATTTATTCTTTGTTTCTTTATTTCTTTTATTCTTTATTTCTTTTCTTTTTTTCTTTTTCTTCTTTTGGCGTTTTTGTCACTTTTGTCTCTTTGCTGCTTTCTTTTTTTTGGGTCTTAAAGAGACAAAAAGGGTTTTTCTCCTTTAAACCCTTTTGTCTCATTTTATTATCTTTTATTTTCTTTTTTTGTTTTCTTTCTTCTTTTCTTCTTTTATTATTTCTTTTATTATTTCCACCTCCTCTTTATCTCTTTTTATTTTTACCTCATCTTTTCTGTAGCTGCCCCATTTCCTTTGCTGTTCGATTGGGGCCCGAGCCGTCACTTGTGGGGGCCCCTGGGGGGCCCCTGGGGGGCCCCTTGGGGGCCCCTAAGGGGCCCCT
>NW_013651689.1:20000-22103 GCF_000499385.1 Eimeria necatrix | reverse complement strand
GCCCCACAGGGGCCCTTTGAGGCCCCTAAATGGCCTTTAAGGGGCCCCTGTGGGGCCCCACAGGGGCCCCCGGGGGCCCCACAGGGGCCCCCGGGGGCCCCACAGGGGCCCCTGTGGGGCCCCACAAGGGCAGACGTTCTTTGCTTGATTTTTGTTAATTCCGTGGCTGCTTCCTTTCGAGAGTATGGGCCTGTAGCAGCAGCAGCAGCAGCAGCTGCTGCTGCTGCTGCTGCTGCAGCAGCAGGCAGAGAGTTTAAGGTGGTTGCAGCAGCAGCAGCAGCTGCTGCTGCTGCTGCTACGTCGCTCAGCGAGACAGCAGACTATTTTAGTGAATAAGTCAGCCTGCTGCTGCTGCTGCTGCTGCTGCTGCAGTTCGCTCCTGCTGCTTTCTGACTATTTGTTGCTGCTGTTCTACCTGCTGCTGCTGCTGTGGAATTTGCTTCTTTTGCTGGTGTTGACTGAGCTGCTGTTTGTGTATCGGCGGTGCTGCTGCTGCTGCTGCTGCTGCTGCTGCTGCTGCTGCTGCTGTTCTGCAATGTATCAACAGCTACATCAGCTGCTTCTGATGGGCTTTAATTTCTGCTGCTGCTACACAGCCAATACTGGGGTGCTGCTGCAGCACGTGCTGCTGCAGCACGTGCTGCTGCAGCACGTGCTGCTGCAGCACGTGCTGCTGCAGCAGGTACTGCTGCTGCTGCTGTTCGGAATGGTGCTGCATTTGCTGCTGCTGCAGTTGCTTCTCGTTTGCTGCTAATTTTGCGTAGCGGTTTTGCTATAGTTGCGGAGAAGCAGCAGCTGCAGCAGCTGCTGTGGCAGCTGCTGCGCCTAAGGCTGCAGCAGCTGCCGCAGCCCGGGAAAAACAGCAGCAGCAGCAGCTGCTGCAGGCAGCAGAGGCTGCCTGCAGCAGCAGCTGCTGCTGCTGCTGCTGCAGTCGGTCTCTGTCTCTGTTTCCCTCTGTCTCTCTTTTAAGCACGGGAGAGAGACACTTTGCATTGGGGCAGCTGCAGCACCGCTGCTTGCTGCTGCAGCTGCTGCAGCAGCACGACTTGCTGCTGCAGCTGCTGTCGCTGCTGCTGTTGCCTAGGCCTATAGGAATAGCAGCTGAAGCTATCGAGTAGTGGAAGCAGCTAGAGCAGCAGCAGCAACAGCAGCAACTGCTGCTGCAGCTCACAAAAGGGAAGCGCGCAGCGTTTGCTCTTGCTGCTGCTGCTGCTGCTGCTGCTGCTGTTGCTGCTTTCAGTTCTGCTCTTGCAGTTTCTGTCACTACGTGGTATCCTAAAAGCCACCAGCAGCAGCAGCAGCGGCTGCTGCTGCTGTTGCTGCTGCTGCAGAACAATATGCTTGTCTGTTCATCAAGGGGGCGCAGAAGCAGGAAGATGGCAGATCCCTTGCTGCTGCTGCTGCTGCTGCTGCTGCTGCTGGCAGTTGTATCTCTTTGTGATGCTGTAGAGGTGCATGCGCTGCAGCAGCAGCTGCTGCTGCCAGAAGCGCGCCAGCAGCAGCAGCGGCAGCAGCAGCAGCAGCGCCCAGGCGGAGCCCCCCAGGCGCAGCCTAGTAACAGAAGCAAGCAGCAGCAAAATGAGCAGCAGCAGCAGCAGCAGCAGATAATGAATTATTTAATTAAAAAGACAAATTAAATACTTCAAAGAAATCAGCAGCAGCAGGGAGACACAAGGGGAAAGAAAGGAACTGCCACTAGTGAGCAAACAGCAGCAGCAGCAGCACCAGCAGCAGCAGCACCAGCAGCAGCAGCACCAGCAGCAGCAGCAGCGGGAGACAAAGAACAAGAAACAGCAGCAGCAGCGGGAGACAAAGAAGCAGCAGCAGTAGAGGCAGCAGCAGGATATAAAGGGGCATCAGCAGCGGCAGCAGACAAGCAGCACGAGATAATTATCGAAAGGCAGCAGCAGCAGCAACAACAGCAGCAGCAGCAACAGCAGCAGCAGCAGCAACAACAACAGCAGCAACAGCAACAGCAGCAGCAGCAGCAAGAGGCACCTGTAGACAGCTGCTGCTGTGTCTCTTCCTGTCTCCGTCTGCAGCAGCGGCAGCACCGCCGTGCTGCTGCTTTGCTGCCCCAGGGCCTGCAGCAGCACGTAAACC
>NW_013651689.1:7500-15000 GCF_000499385.1 Eimeria necatrix | reverse complement strand
CGCAGCCGGTAGCCACGTAGGGTTTAGGGTTTAGGGTTTAGGGTTTAGGGTTCATCTGCTGCTGCTGACTTCCATATCAAGTCCTTCATTCCACCGCGCCTGGCGATCCATGAGCGTCTGCAGCAGCAGCAGCAGCAGCAACAGCAGCAGCAACAGCAAAAGCAGCAAATGGATTCGCCGCTGCTGCTGTCATATCACCAGCCCTCGAGAGCCTGCAGTCTAGGGTTTAGGGTTTAGGGTTTAGGGTTTAGGGTCTTACGAAGTAAACGTGCGCAAAGACAGAACGGACGTGGCCGAAGTTGAAGGAGTTCCGCCCTATGTCCAAACTGGGATCCTGCAGCAGCAGCAGCAGCAGCAGCAGCAGCAGCAGCAGCAGCAACAGCAGCAGCAGCAGCAGCAGCAGAAGTCCATGTGTTGGTTATTTTGAGCAGCTTCTTTTGCACTTCGCCGTGGCTCTTCCTTACTCCTACAATTGCTGCTGCTGCTCTTGCTGTTGCTGCATTTGCTACTGTTGCATTTGCTGCTGCTGCTGCTGCTGCTGCTGCTGCTGCTGCTGCTGCTGCTGCGTGTGCCCTACAAGAGGACTCTCCATGCAGAACCTTTGCGGGTGAGGAGTGGCCAGCAGCGAGCCGCCTTTTGCTGCTGCTGCTGCTGCTGCTGCTGCTTGCGCCTGCTTCGAAAAGATGTGTCCTCCCCCACGGACGCTGAGGCGCAGCAATGCTAAACCCTAAACCCTAAACCCTAAACCCTAAACCCTAAACCCCACACGCTTCGCCGCGAGTCGCCAGCCAGCCAAGATATACGGAAATCCAATGCCACCCTCCGCAGCAGCAGCAGCAGCAGCAAGTGCAGCAGCAGCAGTAGCCTCTTCAGCAGCAAAGGAGCTTCCATATGCATCCCCAGCATGCCCAACAGCAGCAACCGCAGCAGCAGCAGCAGCACCAGCACGCCCAGCAGCAGCAGCAGCAGCAGCACCCCAGGAGCAGCAGCAGCACCCCAGGAGCAGCAGCAGCACGCCCAGGAGCAGCAGCAGCAGCACCCCCGCAGCAGCAGCAGCAGCAGCAGCGCCCCCCGCAGCACCCCGCGCAGCACCCCGCGCCGCAGCAGCAGCAGCAGCAGCAGCAGCAGCAGCAGCAGCAGCAGCAGCAGCAGCTGACCAGCCGCCCCAGCGCTCGACGTCCCACTCCAAAGAGTAGAAGTGAAGAAACTCCAGAAAAAGATGACTCAGCAGCAAACTGCGCTGCGCCTCAGCAGCAAAGAGGCTGGGCGCCAGGTGTACGTACAGCAGACACATGCAGAACAGCAGGTAAGACCCCACACCGCCCCGGTAGGTCTCCCCCAGGTTCCGCTGCAGCAGCAAACCGCACGCCAGCAGCAGAAGCTGCAGCAGCAGCAGCGCAGCAGCAGCAGCAGCAGCAGCAGCAGCGAGCGCGGCGAGAAAGGCAGCCGCGGGGGCTGGCTGAGACGGGAGCAGCGGCGACGCGGTGCAGCAGAAGCTGCAGCAAGACGAGCAGCAACGCCTGCAGCAGCCGCTGCAGCTAAGCAGCAGCAGCAGCAGCAGCAGCAGCAGCAGCTCACCACTTTAAGTAGAAGCTTGATGCAGAGCAGAAGAGGCTTCAGCACAGGGTATCGCCGCAGCTGCAGCAGCAACAGCAGCACTTCCGGCAGCAGCAGAATCCAACGCAGCAGCAACAGCAGCACTTCCCGCAGCAGCAGCAGCAACAGCACAATATTCCCTTACACCCCAGTCAGCAGCAGCAGCAGCAGCAGCAGCAGCAGCAGCAGGCAGCAGCAGCAGCAGCAGCAGCAGCAGCAGCCAAGCAGCAGCAGCAGCAGCAGCAGCAGCAGCAGCAGCGCAGCAGCAGCAGCAGCAGCAGCAGCAGCAGCAGACGCACAGCTTTGCGGATGAGGCGCGTGGTGCTTGCTGAGGACTGCTGCAGCAAAGACACGTCAGCAGCAACTCCTGTTGCTGCATCCACATACTTCAAAATGGGGACTCGAGCCCCATCCACCACTTTGAGGGTTTGGCAAACCCCCAGCTGCTGCAGCGCAGCGCCCAGCAGCTCCAGGCTCGCCACCGTCTGCTCCCGGCTCACGCTGCTGCTGCTGCTGCTGCTGCTGCTGCTGCTGCTGCTGCTGCTGCTGCTGGTGTCCGCGCTGCTGCTGCTGCTTCCGCCGCCCCCGCCAGGGCTGCTGGCTTTGCCGCTGCCCGGGCTGCTGCTGCTCGCGCTGCTCTCCTTCCCGCCGCCGCTGCTGCTGCTGCTGCTGCTCTCGCTGCTGCTGCTGCTGCTGCTGCTGCTGCTGCTGCTGCTGCTGGGGAAGTCGAAGTAGCAGCGGGGAAGCGAAAGAGCAGCGTCGAGGTCCGCCCCGGGAAGCGCCAGGCCTGTGGCTTGGGAGCCGAAGAAGCAGCAGCTGCTGCCAGGAAGTGCTGCTGCTGCTGCTAGCTGCAGCCGTGCTGCTGCTCGCAGCCGCTGCTGCTGCTCCACGGCGCTCGGCTGCAGCAGCTGCAGCAGCTCGTACAGCTCCAGGTGCAGCGCCGTGTAGAAGCACCGCGGCGGACTCTGCTGCTGCTGCTGCTGCTGCGGCTGCTGCTGCTGCTGCTGCTGCTGCTGCTGCTGCGGCTGCTGTTGCTGCTGCTGCTGCTGCTGCTTCCATGGGGGAACAGAGGCGGACGCAGCAGCACTAGCAGCAGCAGCAGCAGCAGCAGCAAAGCCTCGCTTCTGCCGCTTCTCTTCGCGCTGCACTTTTGGGGCAGAAAAGTCGGACACAGAGAGCCATGCGTCCGCTGTTTCTTCTGCTGCTGCTGTTGCTGCTGTTGCTGCTGTTGCTGCTGTTGCTGCTGCTGCTGCTGCTGCTGCTGGAGCAGCTGCCCTTGCTTGAGAACGCGAAGCGAGCGACTGCTGCGGACACAGCAGCAAAGGATGAAGGCAGCAGCAGCGTAGACCCAGCAGCAGCAGCTGCAACACCATCGGCAGAAGCAGCAGCAGCAGCAGCAGCAGCAGCAGCAGCAGCAGCAGCAAACTCTCACCTTAACATTCTTGGCGAAGTTAGTTTGCCGCTGCGGTGTATAGGAAGCATCCAGCAGATATGCTTCGGGGCCCAGGGCCTGCAGCTGCTCACTTAGCTCCCAGGACTTCACGTCTTTGCTGCTGCTGCTGCTGCTGCTGCTGCTGCTGCTGCTGCTGCTGGTACTGCCATCGCTGCTGCTGCTGCTGGCGCTGCTGCTGCTGCTGCCGTTGCTGCTGCTTGTGTTGGCGTTGCTGCAGTCGCTGCTGCTGGTGTTGCTGCAGTCGCTGCTGTTGGCGTCCCCGCTGTTGCTGCTGCTGCTGTTGCTGCTGCTGGTGTTGCTGCAGTCGCTGCTGTTGGTGTCCCCGCCGTTGCTGCTGCTGCTGTTGCTGCTGTCGCCGTTGCTGCTGCTGCTGCTGCTGCTATTTGGGGACCCGGCGGGCGAAGAACTCGCGATCGCGGCACTGCTCATCTCTTCTTCTGTTTTGCTGCTGCTGCTGCTGCTGCTCGCAGCAGCAGCATCAACGCTGCTGCTCATGGGGGCTTCTTGTGCTGTGCTCCCGTGGAGCAGCAGCTGCTGCTGCTCTTGCTGCTCTTGCTGCGCCTAGTTGCTGCTGCTGCTGCTGCTGCTGCTGCTGCTCGAGTTGGTCCCGAATCCGGCGCAGAAGTCAGCGCTGGTTCTCCGTGTCTGGTGGGAGCAGCAGCAGCCGTTGTTGTTGCTGCTGCTGCTGCTGCTGCTGCTGCTGCGCTCTTTTCGCTGCAGCTGTAGGAGTCTCTAGTGTAGAAAGCGTCTGTTACGCTGTCAGCTCTGCTGCTGCTGCAACAGCGGCAGCTGCTGCATCTGCTGCTGCTGCTGCTGCTGCTGCTGCTGCTGTCTTAAGTGGCTGCAGCGCAGCAGCGGGTCTCCTGAGAGCCCGAAGGAAGCAGCAGCAAGAAAATAGAAGCTAATTAATTTAAAAACAAATTTAAAAACAAAATTAATTAGTTTGTTTGCCGTTTTTGCTAACGCATGCACGCCTTAATGCCCTGCTGCTGCTGCTGCAGCTGCTGCAGCTGCTGCTGCTGCTGCAGCTGCTGCAGCTGCTGCTGCTGGCTGCATGCAGCAGCAGAGTACCATTTCGGAGACTCTTCAGCTGCTGTCTCCGCTGCTGCTAATTTGGCCGCGGGAGACAAAGAAGACTAATGCTGGATGCAGGTTTAGGGTTTAGGGTTTAGCGCTTAGGGTTTAGGCTCTAGGGTTTAGGGTTTAGGGTTTAGGGTTTAGGGTTTTCCGCCGCCGCAGAAGGACGCAGTGCAGCAGCAAAGAAGCAAAAGAGACGAAAAAGAATTTCTTTCTTTTTTATTTTAGATCAGCAAAGAAGAGAAGAAATAAAAGGAAATAAAAAGACAAAAAGGCAAAAAGCGGCAGTAAAGAAAAAGATTTCAAAAAGAAACAAATATAAACAAAAAGATATTTTAAAAATAAAAATAAATTAAATAAATAAAAAGAAAAAAGATAAAAAGATAAAAGACACTTTTGCAGACAGGCGGCAGCTACGAGCGCATGCAGCAAGCCGCAGACGCCGGCAGCAGCAAGATGCTGCAGCTGCAGCAGCAGCAGCAGCAGCAGCAGCAGCAGCGGCAGCAGCAGCAGCAGCAGCAGCAGGATGCGGCGGCGCTCCCACAGGCAGGTCCTCTAGCCTTCATAGTCCTTAAAGCCTCCGCGGGCAAGAGAAGACACTGCAACGACACACGCTGAAACACCTGCTGCTGCTGCTGCTGCTGCTGCTGCTGCTGCTGCTGTTGCTGCTGCTGCTGTTGCTGCTGCTGCTGCAGTGGGCGCGGCTGGGGAGCCCGGGGCAGCTTTTTGCCCTCGGCGAGCCTTGAGGAGCTGGACGATTACTTGTCGCATCTCTACGAAGAAAGACAAGTGACAATCTTGCTGCAGCTGCTGCTGCAGCTGCTGCTGCTGCAGCTGCTTCCGCTGCTGCTGCTGCTGCTGCTGCTGCTGCTGCTCCGGGGTTTAGGGAACCTGCTGACAGAAGCGTAGCCCGCGAAGTGCCTCCGCTGGTGCTGTTGAACGGCTGCTGCTGTTCTGTTGCAAGCATTGCTCCCGGGGATATTTGTTGCTGCTGCTGCTGCTGCTGCTGCTGCTGCTGCTGCTGCAGGCTGCCCAGACTGCGGGGGCCCTTGCTGTGCTGCGGCTGTCTCTGGAGGAGGCTCACAAGGAGACGCTGCAGCAAAACCCTGCTTTGATCCGCTTGCTGCTGCGGCTGCTGCAGGAGCAGCAGCAGCACATCACTGCAGGCAGCAGCAGCAGCAACAGCAGCAGCAGCAGCAGCAGAAAGCGAGGCAGCAGCAAAAGTATATATTTGGGACTTCTGGTGTCCCTACCACTTCTTGTCTTTTCCTCCAGCAGACGAGGCAGGGATGTCCTCAATAGTTGCGGCGTAGGCTGCTGCTGCTGCTGCTGCTGTTGCTGCTGCTGCTGCTATTGCTGCAGCTTTTGCCCTGCTGCTGTTGCTGCTGCTGCTGGCAACGCCCCTGCTTCTTGTTCGTTTCCAATGGCCTAAACGTTGCTGCTGCTCAAGCGCAGAGGTTGCTGCTGCTGCTGTCCTCGTGCTGCTACAGCTGCCGCTGCTGCTGCTCTTGCTGCTGCTGCTCTTGCCCTTGTTTCTGCTCTTGCTGCTGCTGCTGCTTAGGCGGGGCAATCCCTTGTGGGCTTTCTTAAAGAGGTTGGAGCTGCTGCTGTTGCTGCGAAGCAACAGCAGCAGCAAGAGCTGGATCAGCAAGAACAGCAGCAGCAGCAACAGCAAGAGCATACCGAAAAGCGACAGGAAGACGAGCAACAGCAGCAGCAGCAGCAGCAGCAGCAGCATCTGCAGCTGCAGCAACAGCAGCAGGTACGGCTGCAGGTACGTGAGGCAGCAGCAGTTTGGAGCAGCAGCAGCATTTAAAGCAGAATTGCACGCGGGTAGTAAGGCTGCTGCTGCTTCTACTGCTGCTGCTGCTGCCGTTGCGGTCCTGCTGCCGTGGCTGCTGCTCCACTTCTTGCTGCCAGCACTCTTGCTGCTGCTGCTGCTGCTGCTGCTGCTGCTGCTGCAGCGGCAGGCGAGAGAAGATGATGGCCTGCAGCGGCTGCTGCTGGTGGTACTTTCCACTCTGGAAAATCTCTGTGAGGAGGAACAGTGAGCGCTGCTGCCGCTGCTGCTGCTGCTGCTGCTGCTGCTGTTGTTGCTGCTGTTGCTGGTGAGCTGCTGCTGCTGCTGCTGCAGTTCTGCCAGCATTGCTGCCTCCTTGCAGGCTCTGCTGCTGTTCTGCTGCTGCTCGTGCTGATGCTACATTTTTGGCTGGGCTCTCCTGTAGCGGATTTGCTGTTGTTGCTGCTGCAGCCGCTCTTGCTGCTGCTGCTGCTGCTGCTGCAACTGGCGGTCTGGTGCCGCTGCTGCAGCTCGCAGTGCTGCTGTGCGCCCTCTCTAGCTGCAGCAGCAGTTTTGGCGGTCTGCTGCTGCAGCACTGAGGCGCAACTTTCTCAAAAGGGTCTTGCTGCTGCGCTGCTGCAGCTGCTGCTGCTTCAGCAGCAACAGCTGCAGCAAGCCACTTTGCAGCTGCTGCTGCAGCTGGCAGCCTACAGAGTCAACAAAGACGCCTTAATTCTGGCAGGTGAGGAGCCTCTTGTATGCAGCGTGGCGAATGCCAGCAACAGCAGCAACAGCAGCAGCAACAGCAACAGCAACAATACCAGCAGCAGCAGCAGCAGCAACAACAACAACAGCAGCAGCTCAGTTAGTACATATCTCGCACATGTTTGTGCGTGCGGCTCTTGAGACGAGCAGATGCTTGCCCCTTGCTGTGTACACTGCTGGCCAGCAGCAGCAGCAGCAGCAGCAGCAGCAGCAGCAGCCGCAGCAGCCGCAGCAGCAGCAGCAGCAGCAACCAGTTATTGCTGCTGCAGCTGGTGCGTGTACTGGCGCACGATCAAGAGGCGAGGAGACAGTTCTTGCGACGGGGCCTCATCCAGGTCCTGGCTCAGCTAGCAGCAGCAGCAGCAGACTCAGCAGCAGCAGCAGCAGCAGATGGAGCAGCAGCAGCAGCAGACGAAGCAGCAGCAGCATCAGAAACAGCAGCAATTTCAGAAAGCCAACATGTAAGCAGGATTGGACTGCTATGTTATAGCCTTAATAGGACCATATTGCAGCAGCAAGTGACCAGCTAGCTAGCTAGCTAGCTAGTTAGCTAGCTAGCTAGCTAGCTAGCTAGCTAGCTAGCTAGCTAGCTAACTGGATGGCCGGCTTAGAGGATCGTTACCGAATCGGCTGGCTGGAGGATTAACCTCTTCATTTGGCTAGATAGCTAGGCTTTTTTTGGCTAGCTGACTAGGCAGCTAGCTAGCTGGCTAGCTCGCTGCCTAGCTAGCTAGCTAGCTAGGCAGCTAGCTAGCTAGCTAGGCAGCTAGCTAGCTCAGTTACTCACTTCTAAGACCCAGGTGCTGCTGCTGTTGTTTGGGCCCTCAAA
>NW_013651689.1:0-2500 GCF_000499385.1 Eimeria necatrix | reverse complement strand
GCCACCGCCGTTCTCCTTTCGAAGCCAGTCAGCTAGCTAGCTAGCTAGCCACAGCTAGCTAGCCAGCTAGCTAGCTAGCTAGCTAGCTAGTTAGCTAGCTAGCCACAGCTAGCTAGCTAGACACAGCTAGCTAGCTAGACACAGCTAGCTGGATAGACACAGCTAGCTGGCTAGACACAGCTAGCTGGCTAGACACAGCTAGCTGGCTAGACACAGCTAGCTAGATAGACACAGCTAGCTGGAGCTAGCTAGCGCTAGCTATAGCTAGCTACAGCTAGCTGGGCCGCTGCTGCCGCTGCTGCATCTGCTGCTCAGGATGACATCTTTGAGTTCGCCCGGATTTACTTTTCCGCCTTTGTGGAGACAAATGATCAAGAACCTCCCAAGGCCGCCGCCCCAGCTAGCTAGCTAGCTAGCTAGCTAGCTAGCTAGCTAGCTAATCAGCCAGTTAGCCAAGCAGCATGTAGCTATGACTACCTAGCCAGTTAGCTAGCTGGCTAGCCAGATGGCAAGCTTGCAAGCTGTCCAAGCAGCCAGCTGTCTAGCTGTTTCCCCACCTGGCTAGCTAGCTAGCTAGCTCGCCAGCCAGCTAGCTAGTGATCTGACCAGCCAGCTATCTGATGTCCAACCAGTTAGCTAGCAAGCTGTTCAGCTAGCCAGCTAGCTGCCCAGCTAGCCAGCGGGCCCGCCGCCAAGTTCTTCCCCAGCTCAGCTAGCCAGCTACGCAAATGCCCAGCCAGCTAGCTAGCCAACAAGCTGGCTAGCTAGCTACCTAGCTAGCTAGCTGGTTGTCTCACTAGCTAGCTCGTTAGCTGACTAGCTAGCTAGCTAGTTGGCTAGCTAACTGGCTAGCTGGCTAGCTATCCAGGAGGGTCCGGGCACCTAAAAAGCCCCAAAACGTTGCATGCACCAACTGCATGCAGCTGCTGCATGCATGAACAAAAGAAACATTTTAAAATAAGGAAATCAAAAGAGATGAGAGGAATCCCGAGGGGCCCCTGGGGCCCCCTGAGGCCCCCTGGGGGCCCCGGGGGGCCCCTGGGGGCCCCTAGGGTCTCTTGGGGGGCCCCCGGAGGCCCCTGGGGGGCCCCCAGGGGCCCCTTTGGATTCCCTGACTTTAGACACAAAACCCCAGGGACTAATTTCTTGTGAGATAGCCTGCAGCAGCAGCTAGCTAGCTGGCCAGCTAGCTGGCTACTCCGCAAATGCAGCTAGCTGCCAAGCCAGCTAGCCAGCTGGCTAGCTAGCCAGCTAGCTAGATAGCTAGCTGGATGCTCAGCAAATGCAACTAGCTGCCGAGCCAGCTAGCTAGCTGGCTAGCTAGCCAGCTAGCTAGCTAGCCAGCTAGCTTCCACCGGCTGACCCGCTACTCAGAACTCAACTAGGCGAGGACTGAGTATAAGGGACGGCTATCTATTTCTCGGTAGCTACCCATCTAGCCAGCTAGCTAGCTACTAGCTAGCTAGCTAAATAGCCAACTAACAAGCTAGCTAGCCAGCAAACTAGCTAGCTGACTAGCTAGCTAGCTAGCTAGACGTCTGCCGCGCTGTCAAGCCTGTCGGCACACTAAGTGACAGCCACATGCACCTGAATGGCCAGCTAGCTAGCTAGCTAGCTAGCCAGATAGCTAACATGTTAGCTCGCCAGCTAGCTCCCCAGCTAGCTCCCCAGCTAACTAGCTGGCTAGCTCGCCAGCTAGCTAGCGAGCTCTCCAGCTAGCTAGCTAGCTAGCTAGCGAGCTATTTGTTCAGCCTGAAGTAGTGGGGGAGAGCTCCGGCTTGACGATTTTGGGGAGTTGCTGGCTAGCTAGCTGGCTAGCTAGCTGGCGGCGGTCAGCAGCTAGCTGGTGGTGGCGGGGCAGCAGCCACAAGCAGGGCAGGTACACCAGCTGCGCCATTATGTAGATGCGGCCTGCGCGAAAACCCCCAAACTCTAGACCCTAAACCCTAAACCCCAAACCCTAAACCCCAAACCCTAAACCCTAAACCCTAAACCCTAGGTCGCGCCGGGAGTGCGCCGCCGCTGCTGTGCCTGCAGGTGCTGGCCCCTACCCTCTCGCGAGCCTAAAACCTTAAACCCCAAACCCTAAACCTCAAACCCTCCACTCCAAGCCCCAAACCCCAAACCCTAAACCCTAAACCCTAGGTGGGTGTTTACCGGTGAAGGTAAATATCCTTCTGTAGTCCACCCCTAAACCCTAAACCCTGAACCCTAAACCCTAGGTGGGTGTTCACCGGAGAAAGTGAAGATCCTTCCGTACTCCAGCCCTAAACCCGAGCCGCTAAACCCTAAACCCTAAACCCTAAATTAGGGTTTACCGGTGAAAGTGAAGATCCTTCTGTAGTCGGTGAAGTCCGCCAGAAAACCCCCAAAAAGGGCGGAGAAACTCCACATCAAAGTCGCCAGCGACTGCAGCGCCGCCCAGCGGCCCACCAGCCCCGGAGATATCAAATCCAGACACACGCTGCGGTCTATGGGAGTCGAGGCGTTCTGAAAAGCC
>NW_013651688.1:7075-19575 GCF_000499385.1 Eimeria necatrix | reverse complement strand
AGCAGCAGCAGCAGCAGCAGCAGCAGCAGCAGCAGCAGCAGCAGAGGTAGGAGCAGCAGCAGAAGGCGACAGGAGCGTCTGCAGCAGCAGCAGCTGCAGAAGCAGCAGCGGCTGCCGCAGCCTCGGCAGCGCGCAGCAGCCAAAGAATTCTAGCAATGGCAGCAAAAGCAGCAGCAAAGGCAGCAGCAAGTGCAGCTGCAACAGCAGCAGCTGCAGCAGCAGCAGCAGCAGCAGCAGCAGCAGATTACCTTTGCAAAGTCCCCTGCAAGCATGGCTTGCTTCGCAAGTTCAACACACCGGGCTGCTTCATCTTTGTTGCCCTCCATCTGCGGGACTAAAAAAGGAGCTGTTTGCTGCTGCTGCTGCTGCTGCTGCTGCTGTTGCTGCTGCTGCTGTTGCTGCTGCTATTTCTGCCGTCGTTGCTGCTGCTGCTGCTCGTGCTGCATCGCTTCTTCGCCCCCAGCTGTCACCACACTGCAACTGGTGCTGCTGCTGCTGCGCTGCCGCCACCGCCGTGCTGCTGCTGCTGCTGCTGCTGCTGCTTCTGCTGCTGCTGCTGCTGCGCTGCAGCTAAAAGAAAGAGCCGTGCGGCTTCTTGTGGCTGCAGCTGCTGCGTGGTGTCTGCGCAGCGCCGGGCTGCTGCTGCATGCCCGTCTGTCTGCTGCTGGGGGGTCTGGGAGCCTTTTCGGGGCTTCACTTTCGGTGAAAAGCAGCAAAAAGAAACTAAAAATAAAATAAAAAGAAAAAAGTCGCAGAAAAAGGGGAAAAGGAGGCACAAAGCAGCAGCGCAGCACCTGCGGCTGCAGCCGAGTTGGGGTGTCACTGCAGCTGCTGCTGCTGGCGACGGCGAAAAGGAAATATTGGAGTGTACATACAGCTCGAGCAATTAAATTCAATTTTCTTTTCATTTATTACTTTTCATTTTCTTCCTTTTCCTCTTCTGCGCGTTCTCAAGGGGCCCCTCAGCCCCAGCTGTCGCGGTGTAGAGCGGCGCCTCTGGCGGCAGCCCCCGCTGCTGCCTGCGCAGCCGCCGGCTCGTCTTTGCCTTTTTTCTTCTCCATTTTAATTGTTAATTCATTTAATTTGAAGAATTTCCGCAAAAAGAAATTAAGTGACGCTCAACGGCGGCGGCTGCAGCCCGCGAGCTGCTGCGCTGCGCGTACACCCGAAGACTCCTGCCGCGCTCCCGCCGCCCGCCTCCTGCTGCTGTCTTCCCGCGGCTTTTGCGGAATAAAAATTAATTAGACTTTTAAATTTAGTGAAGATGAGCAGCCACTGGGGCCCGCAGAAGCCTGCTGCGCTGCAGCGCTCGCTGCTGCTGCTGCCTGCCAGCCGCAGCAGCAGCAGCAGCAGCAGCAGCAGCAGCAGCAGAAACTATACAAAGAAGCGGCACCGAAGGGGCCACGAGAGCCGCTAAGTACGGCAAAAGGTGCAGAGAAAAGAAGACGCAGCAAAGACCCCCAACCAAAGCTGCTGCTGCAGCTGCTGCAGCAGCAGCTGCTGCAGCAGCAGCAGCTGCTGCTGCAGATGCTGCTGCAGCAGCGCTTTGCAGCAAACCCGGGGTGCTGACTACTGCGCTTCCGCGTGAAGTCGTGCTGCCTCAGTTCTGCTGCAGCACTGCAGCAGGACTGCACCGCTGCAGCAGCACTGCAGCAGAAATGCAGCGCTGCAGCAGCACTGCAGCGCTGCAGCAGCTGCAGCAGCTGCAGCAGCTGCAGCAGCTGCAGCAGCTGCAGCAGCTGCAGCAGCTTTTAATCTGGCAGCAAACATAAATAATAGTGCAGCGCCACGGGGCGAGCAGCAGCAAATAGGATGGAGGAGTTGCTGCGAAAAGTGCAAATAAGTGGCAAATAAATAAAAATAAAATAAAAATAAATAAATAAATAAATAAATAAATAAATAAATAAATAAATAAATAATTATTTTGGAAAATAATAAACTGCAAAAAGCAGCAAAATAAAAAACTGAAAAGCACTTTTCGCGCTGCTGCGAAGGGCGCACAGACGCGGCTAAAGTTCAGTCGGAAAACAAATAGTGCAGCTCATGCAATTAAAAGCTGCTGCTGCTGCTGCTGCTGCTGCTGCTGCTGCAGCTGCTGCTGCTGCTGCAGCTGCTGCTGCTGCTGCTGCTGCTGCCCAAGAGGCTCACAGAGAAGCGCAGAGGCGGCAGCGCAGCGCTGCAGTCAGGCAGGCAGTGTGGTACAAGTGGCTGCATGCAAAGGCAGCAATTGACCAGCTGCTGCTGCTGCTGCTGCTGCTGCTGCTGCTGCTGCTGCTGCTGAGGGTCCCACTAGGGGTGCTGCTGCTGCTGCGCGCAGCAGCAGCAGCAGCAGCAGCAGTGGGGGGCGGCAGCAGCAAAGGGCCCCCGCAGCAGCAGCAAAGCGCAGCGTGCTGCCTCCTGCCCTCTTTGCTGCCAGAAAGAGACACAGCAAGACCCCCCAGCCTTCGCTCTGCCAGCAGCCGCAGCAGCAAACTGCTGTCTGCTGCTGCTGCAGCACAAACTGTAGACAGCAGCGAACGCTCCCCTTCCAGCACTGACAACAGCTCAACCTTCACACAAACCAGCAGCAGCAGCAGCAGCAGCAGCAGCAGCGGCAGCAGCAGCAGCAGCAGCAGCAGCAGCAGCAGCAGCAGCAGCGGCAGCAGCAGCAGCAGCAGCAGCATGCAAATGGGTAGGATTTCCACTTTGTGGAGAGCCACATTAGCAGACAGCTACGGTAGAAGACAGCAGCAGCAGCAGCAGCAGCAGCACTGGAAGGAGTAGCAGCAGCAACAGTAGAAACAGCAGCAGCAGCAACAGCTGCAGCGGCAGCAACTGCAGCAACAGCAGCTGGTGCAGAAACAGCAGCAAACAATCGCAGAATGAAGAGAGAAATAAAAGACAAAGAGTCACAGGAGATAAACTGAGAGACAATAATGCTGCTGCTGCTGCTGCTGCTGCTGCTGCCACTTTGAATAAAGCAGCAGAGAGCAGCAGCAGCAGCAGCAGCATACGAGAGCAGGCTTTAGAACAGCAACGTGCGACTGCGGCAGCTGCTGGCACAGCTCGCCCATGACTGCAGCAGCAGCAGCAGCTTCTGTGGGGTAGCAAGCCTGCTTCTCTAGGCCCGTCAGGCTGCTGCTGCTGCTGCTGCTGCTGCTGCTGCTGCTGCTGGTTGTGCAGCTTCTGTAGCAGCGCAGCACAGCAGCAAGCACCTCGCCCAGAAGCACTGTAAACAGCGTGCAGCGCAGCGGCTGCTGCTGCCGCCCAGCAGGAGCAGCAGCAGCAGCAGCAGCAGCAACGGGACCCTCAACAGCAGCAGCAGCAGCGGCAGCAGCAGCAGCTCCTTCTCCCAAGGCGCCGACGGCAGGCAGCTGTTTCTCCAGTTGGTTGCTCTCCCGTTGCTCCTGCTGCTGCTGCTGCTGTTTGTCCTGCTGCTGCTGCTGCTGTTTGTCCTGCTGCTGCTGCTGCTGTTTGTCCTCCTGCTGCTGATGCTGCTGCTTGTTCTGCTGCTGCTGCTGCCGCTTGTCCTGCTGCTGCTGCTGCTGCTGCTGCAGCAAGTGCTGCGTCATTGGGTTTGCTTCGTAGATCTGCACAGTCAGCAGCGCCATGCTGCGCCAGAGCTGCTGCTGCCTGCGGGGGGTGATGAAGTGGCTGCTGCTGCAGCAAACTCGTTTTGCTGCTTCAACAGCACGAAAGACATTTGCTAGTTCTTTGCACTCCGCCCACCAGCTCTCCCCTGCTGCTGCTGCTGCTGCTGCTGCTGCGGGAGCAGCAGCAGCAGCAGCAGGCGCCGCCGCTGCTGGGGCTGCCGCCTGCAGTGCGCCGGGCTGCAGCAGCGCGCGGTAGGCCGTGCCCCCCTCAGCAGCAGCAGCAGCAGCAGCAGCAGCAGCAGCAGCAAACTGTGCTGCAGGAGGCCCAAAGCTGCTGCAGCCGGCCAGCCGTCTGCGCAGACACCGCAGCACCGGCCCCAGTGTATATACACTCGAATTAAACTGCAGCGAAATGCTTTCCAGCGCTTCCCGAAATGAAGACTCCAGCAGCTGCAGCGTCCCCTGCAGCAGCAGCAGCAGCAGCAGCAGCAGCAACAGCAGCAGCAAGACAAGCACAACGAGAAAGGTTGTTTGGAGCGAATCGGCAACGCTGCAGCTTAAGAGTCGATAAAGCCAGTCACGCACTCTGCCCCCTTTTGCTGCAGCAAGCTGTCCTGTGGGCCTTTTGCACTAGCACCAGCAGCAGCAAATCTGCAGCGCCACCGCCGTGGGCAGACCGCAGCAGCAGCAACGCGACAGCAGCAGCAGCTACGCCACACCAGCAGCAGCAGCAGCAGCAGCAGCAGCAGCAGCAGCAGCAGCAGCAGACCTCAACTGCGCCGCTGCGCTCTAGGAGTGCAGCAGTAACATCCATTGCTTTGTGCTGCGTTGAGACCAGCAGCAAAGACTCCAGCAAGTCGGGGGGCAGCTGCTCTTCTGCTGGCAGCAGCTGCTGCAGCGCTGCTGCAGCACGAGACGGATCTGCCCCGCACAGCAGCGAGAAGTACCTGCAGCAGCAGCAGCAGCAGCAGCAGCAGCAGCAGCGGCAGCAACAGCAGCAAAACAGCAATAACCGAGGAGCAGCAAACTGCACTCTGCTGCTGCTGCTGTCTCTATAAATTTCGTAACTGCTGCCTCTGGTATAGTTTGTGCTGCTGCTGCTGCTGCTGCTGCTGCTGCTGCTGCTGCTGCTGCTTGCCTTGGCAGTTCAGCATGGAGAAACTCCGTGTAGCTTTCCTGCGAGGAGAAGTACCGTGAGAAGCTGCTGCTGCTGCTGCTGCTGCTGCTGCTGCTGTTTGGCTCCGACGGCAGCAGCAGCTTGTCCAGCAGCTGCAGCTGCAGGGCCGGGCTCCCGTCTAGAAGCCTGAGAAGCGTAGACGCGTACTCCTGCTGCTGCTGCTGCTGCTGCTGCTGCTGCTGCTGCTGCTGCTGCTGCTCTGTCTGCGCGTTTTGGGCCCCCGCCTCCAGCAGCAAACTGAGAAGGGCCCCTGTCCGCTCTGTGTCTCTCGACAGCAGCAGCGGCAGCAAACGGCAAACAGCCTTGGCAAAAGCAGAAAGGTCCAGCAGCTGCAGCCGCCAGTAGTCCCACAGCCTGCTGCTGCTGCTGCTGCTGCTGCTGCTGCTGCTGCTGCTGCTGCTGCTGCTGGTGCTGCTGCTGCTGCTGCTGCTGGTGGGGTGCTGGGCTTCCGCTGCTGCTGGGAAGACACCCGCTGCAGCAGCGTCAGCAGCAGCAGCAGCAGCAGCAGCAGCAGCAGCAGCAGCAGAGCTGCTGCCGCCCAGCAAAGTCTTTACTTCATCAAAGACATCTGCGGGGCCCCCGGGCAGCCAAGACAGCGACACGCTTGGAGACGCGCAGCAAAGCTCCACCGTTTGTTGCTGCTGCTGCTGCTGCTGCTGCTGCTGCTGCGGTTGCTGCTGCTGCTGCGGTTGCTGCTGCTCTGGTTGCTGCTCTTGCTGCGGTTGCTGCTGCTGCTGCTGCTGCTGCTGCTGCTGCTGCTGACTGTGAGAGAGGAGGCAGCAGCCAAGGAAGTCGTCGTAGGCCCGCGACACTTCGAAGAGACGTGCTGCTGCAGCATGGAAGCCTTTTGCTGCCAGCAGCTGCTGCTGCTGCTGCAGGGGAGCCACAGCGCTGCGCACGCGCTGCAGCATTGCGTCTTTGTCTGCTGTTGGTGCTGCTGCTGCTGCTGCTGCTGCTGCTGCTGCAACATTTTCAATGAGGCGAATCAGTAAGGCCTCTCTCTGTTGATCAGTCCAGCAGCAATCCATGCTGCTGCTGCTGCTGCTGCTGCTGCTGGCTTCTCTTTCAGAAGCGCTTGCTGCTGCCTCCTGCAGCAGCAGCCGCTCAAGGTCCTCCTCAAGCTCTACACTCCAGCTGCAGGCAGTTGAGTTCCGCCTGCTGCTGCTGCTACCGCTGCTGCTGCTGCTGCTGCTGCTGCTGCTGCTGCTGCTGCTGCTGCAGGCGCGCAGCAGCACCAGACTGCAGGGCCTCCCGCGAATGAGAAAGAGAGACAGCTGCTGCAGCAGCAAAGCGTCGCTCACTATGTGCTGCTGCGCGCGAGCAGCAGCAACAGCAAGCAGCTGCCACAGGCCCGCGTGCAGCCGCTGCATCTGCTGCTGCTGCTGCTGCAGCAGACTCTTTAGGGCCCACAGAGGGCCTTCAAAAGCATCAGCGCCACTTGCTGCTGCTGCTGCTGCTGCTGCTTCCGCTGCTGCTGCTGCTTCCGCTGCTGCTGAGACTTTGTCTGCTGCAGCGCGGTGCACGGCGTGCTGCTGCTGCAGCCACAGGATTGTGTCTGCAACACCTGGCAGCAGCACCTGCAGCAGACATGCCTCATAAGAGCTGCTGTTTGCTGCTGCGGGCAGCAAGTCCATCTGTGGGTCTTGCTGCTGCTGCAGCACTGCTGCTGCAGCCTGCTGCTGCTGCTCCACCGCAGCAGCAGCGTAGTGCTGCAGCGCAACCCGGGGAAGCGGCAGCAGCAGCAAATCGCTCAGCAGCGCCATGCTGCTGCTGCTAGACACCAGCAGCAGCCGCTGGAGTACGGGAGGGGGGTCTCGGGGTTGGAAGAGCTGCTGCTGCTGCTGCTGCTGCTGCTGCTGCTTCTGCTGCTGCTGCTGATCTAGCTGCTCCTGGCTTCTGTGCTGCCCAAAAGGCACAAGTAGCGGCGCAGCAACAGCAGCAGAAGTAGTTGCTGCTGCTGCTGCTGCTCCTTGCCTTCTAAAAATATAATCTAGAACGCGCTGCAGCTCGTGAATGTGCTCTGCTGCGAACTCGGGCTCTGCTGCTGCTGCTGCTGCTGCTGCTGCTGCTGCTGCTGCTGCTTCGTGCAGCGGGAAGGACTTGTCCTGCCACAGCAAGACTAGCTGCTGCAGCAGCAGCAGCTGCCAGTCTGCCTCGCCTACGAACACGGGCAGCTCCTTAAGCGCGTCCGCAGCAGCAGCAGCAGCTGCTGCTGCTGCGGAAGTGGGCTCCCCTTCTGCTGCTGCTGCTGCTGCTGCTTCCAGCGGAGGGCACAGGAACTGCCGCATTTGCTGCTGCAGCACGCGGTGTATGCGCAGCTGCTCCCCCAGCAGCCACTCTATGGGGGCCACAGCATCAGCAAAACCTAAGGAGAGAAAAGCAGCATGCAACTGCTGCTGCTGCTGCTGCTGCTACTGCTGCTGCTGCTACTGCTGCTGCTGCTACTGCTGCTGCTGCTACTGCTGCTGCTGCTACTGCTGCTGCTGTAGCTGTGCGCACTGCTCTATGGCAAGTCCTGCTGCTGCAGTTGCTGCTGCAGCAGCTGCTGCTGCTGCTGTTGCTGCTATTGCTGCTGCTCCTGTTGCTGCTGCTGCTGTTGGCTCACCTCGATACAGCAGAGTTGTTGCTGCTGTCCACAGACGATGTGCGCAGGCGACACGGGCCATGGAGTGTACATCCAGCTGCTCTTGCTGCTGCTGCTGCTGCTGCTGCTGCTGCTGCTGTACTAGATAGATCAGCACCGACTCTACCAGGCGTCGTGTGCGCTGCAGCTGCGCGATGCCCTCTGTTGCAGCTTTGCTGTTGCTGCCACTGCTGCTGCTGCTGCTGCTGCTGCTGCTGCTGCTGCTGTCTTCCTTAGGCGCTTTCCCTTCCACTGATGCCTCTCTTACTGAAGTTCTAAGCAGAAAGAAGGCAGAGAAGTTGGTGTCCGTTTCTTGCGCTTCTGTTGCTGCAGTTGCTGCTGCTGCTGCTGCTGCTGCTGCTGCTGCTTGTGGCTGTTGCAGCCATGCAATTAGCGCGGCCTCGTCCACTGCGTCGTGTCCCAGAAGGGCAGCAGCAGCAGCAGCAGCAGCAGCAGCAGGTTGTGCCCGTGGCGTCTGTTCCCCTTGAGGGAATGCTGCTGCTGCTGCTGCCTCAAGCTGGGCTTCCAGGTAGGCTAGCAGCCGCAGCAGCAAACTGTTAGGCATGCTAGCAGCAGGAAGCTGCTGCAGCAGCAAATGGCGACTCGTTAAGGCAAACAGGACAGCAGCACACTTTTCTGCTGCAGCTGCTCTCAGCTGCCGCTGCAGCAGCGCCTCTTTGCCGCTGGCCGCGCTGAGCTGATGCTGCTGCTGCTGCTGCTGCTGCTGCTCCAGCAGCCACTGCAGCAGCAACGGCGGCAGCAATCCCGGAATCTGCAGCAGGTCGCACATCTCGAAGCAGCACGAAAAAGCCCTTGGTGCGGCCAGTCCCACAGCAACAAGCGGATGCTGCTGCTGCTCTTGCTGCTGCCGCTGCTGCTGCTCGTTTTGCTCAAGCTGCATCCTGCTGCTGCTGTCCGCTGCAGCTGCAGCAGCAGCAAGCAGCGGGGGACAGACTGTCTCCGAGAAGCGCTGGCGAGCGGCTGCACTGGAGGGAACAGAGAGGAGGGGAGGGACTGATCCCTGCAGCAGCAGCAGCAGCAGCAGCAGCAGCAGCAGCAGCAGCAGCAGCAAATAAGCATTTAAGGCCGACAGATTAGAATAAGCATCAGTCGTCTGCAGCAGCAGCAGCAGCAACAGCTGAAGCCCCGCCAGGGGACCCATAGCACAGGGCCTCGCACCGGGAGCGGCAGAAGCAGCAGCAGCAGCAGCAGCAGCAGCAGCAGCAGCAGCAGCAACTCACATTGAGTGCAGCAGCAGCAACCGCTAATGGCAAATCCACTCGGCCTTTTCTAAATGCTGCTGCAACGACAAATAAGGGACAGTGAAGCTCCAGCACTAGGAGGCCCTAAGCCCACACACAGCAGCAGCAAAGCAGCAAGTGAAAATATAAAGCAGCAGCAGCAGCAACAACAGCAGCAGCAGCGGCAATAGCAGCAACAGCAGCAACAGCAGCAGCAGCAGTAGCAGCAACAGCGGCACGCAGCACTTAGCAAAGCAGAAAAAAGTAAACAGAAAAAAAGAAGACAGACAGACTAAACTCAACTACTGCAGCAGTGATCAACGGTAAGTACTCAGCAGCAGCAGCAGCAACAGCAGCAGCAGCAAAAGCAGCAGCAGCAGCACAGAGGCCGCCGCGATGAAGAAGCAGCTCGGGCTCTAGTGGCAGCAAAGGGAGACAGACGCAGCAGCAGAAAAGTGCAGCAAATGAAACCCATAGCAGCAGCTCAAGGCACGCAGCAGCAGCAGCAGCAACTGCAGCAGCAACGGAGGCAGCAACTGCAGCGGCAGAGGCATTCAAAAGCCTACGAGCAGCAAAAGTGGTGGATAAGAAGCAGCAGCAACAAGACAGCAACGACAGTATCGGCAGCAGCGACAGCAGCAGCATGCTGCAGCAGCTGTTGCTGCTGCTGCTGCTGCTGCTGCTGCTGCTGCTGCTGCTGGACTTACCTCTAGTCCCGCCACTGTCAGCTGGAAAGCGCCGGTGCAGCCCGCAGCAGCAGCAGCACAAAGGCATGCGGAGCAGCTGCTGCAGCAGGGCTGATGCAGCGCGTGTTGCTGCTGCTGCTGCAGCTGCTGCTGTGTATACCGCCCCCGCTGCTGCAGCTGCAGCTGCTGCAGCTGCTGCTGCTGCTGCTGCGCGCACATTTCCCGCAGGCAATTGAACTCCTCTTGCCCGCATGCAGCAGCTAAAGACACCTGAGTTGCTGCCAGGGCCCCCGCATAGCTGAGGGCCACTAGGGGGAGGGCCCCAGCGCCCCCAGAGGCGGCGCCATATGCCTGCAGCAGCAGCAGCAGCAGCAGCAGCAGCAGCGGGGTTAGGTAAGAGCAGCAGCAGCAGCAGCAGCAGCGGGGTTAAGTAAGAGCAGCAGCAGCAGCAGCAGAAGCAGCGGCAGAAGCCCGCCGCAACAGCGAAAGACCGAGGCAGCAGCAACTGCAGCGGTTTCAATGCGCCCCGTGAAGATGCAGCAGCAGCAGCAGCAGCAGACCGAAGCAGCAGCAATCCACAGCAGCAGCAACAGCAGATGAATTTTCACGTGCCTGTTGGTGCTGCTGCTGCTGCTGCTGCTGCTGCTTCTGCACGATAATCGAGGTGTCTGAGAAGCTGTAGTACAGCGGCCGCACATGTCCCACATCCAGGTGCTGCAGCAGCACCAGCTGCAGCTGCTGCTGCTGCTGCTGCTGCTGTTGCTGCTGCTGCTGCACTAATTGGTAAAGCGTCACTACGGAAGAGGAGTGCAGCACGCAGATGACAGAGTCCCCCAGGGCCTCCACTGCCTGCGGAGCAGCAGCAACAGCAGACTGAGACAGCCACCTATTTGCTGCTGCTGCTGCTGCTTCTGCTGCTGCTGCTGCTGCTGCTGCTGCTGCTGTCGTTGCTGATGCTGCTGCTGCTGTACTTGCCGTCGCAGCCGCTGCTGCTGCTGCTGCTGCTTACTTGTGCTGCAGCACAGAGGCCAAACGAGGGAGAAAGGCGCGTCACGTTGCTGCCGTCGAGCTGCAGCAGCAGCAGCAAAGGGCCTGCAGCAACCTGCAGCAGCAAAGCAAGCAGGACAAATTATGCAAAGGCCTTAAACTAAAGAAGACAGCAGCAAAAAGAAGCAACTGGCACAGGTGAGGGAAGCAAAAAAGCACCAAATAGGACAAGCAGCAGCAGCAGCAGCAGCAGCAGCAGCGGTGCTGCTGTTGCTGCCATTGTCTTTGCTGCTGCTGCTGATGCCGCTGCAGATGAAACAGCTGCACCATGTGCTGCAGCAGCAGCCGTCCTTGCTGATGCTGTTGCTGCTGCTGCAGCTGCTGCTGCCGATGTAGCCGTTGCTGCTGCTTTTGCTGTTGCTGCTGTTGCTGCCGCCCTTCCTGCTGCTGCTGCGGCTGCTGCTGCTGCTGCGGCTGCTGCTGCTGCTACGCGATGCGGGCACGAGGTGTCTATACACCTCAGACACTCACTGCCAGCACAGGAGAAGAGAAAAGGCGGCGACTTTTGTCGCTGCTGGCCATCCAGCAGATGCAGGGGAAGTTCTGCAGCACCTGCGGCTGCTGCTGCTGCTGCTGCTGCACCAGCCGCTGCTGCTGCTGCTGCTGCTGCTGCTCGCTCAGCTGCAGTCGGCAAACACAGACGCACACAGGCAGCAGCAAGCGGCGACGTGGCTGCGTCCGTTCGTGCTGCGGGCTCTGTTAGGGAGCAGCAGCTGCTGCGCTTCATGCTGCTTCTGCTGCTGCTATAGTAGTTGCTGCTGCTGCTGCAGTTGTTGCTGCTGTTCACACTGGAGCTGCTGCAGCAGGCCCTACGTCGAGGTGATACGCCAGGCTCGCGCTGCTGTCCACAGTCAGAACGACCACGGCGCTGCTGCAGGCGACTGCAGCAATGTGCGGCTGCTGCTGCTGCTGCTGCTGCTGCTGCTGCTGCTGCTGGAGCACCTCAGGTGCTGCAAAGCAGCACACTGGTGACGCGGGAAGAACAGGCATGGGCCGAACGTCAAGGAGGGCTCCTGCAGCAGCAGCACGCGCAGAGGCTACGGGTGAAGCAGCAGCAGCAGCAGCAGCACGCGAACAGCAGCAACGGTGCAGCAGTAACAGCGCAGCAGCAGCAGAAGCAGCAACGGCGCCCTAATATGCGAAGGCAGCAGCAGCAGCACCAACAGCTGCTGTAAGGTAAAGAAAGAGTAGCTGCAGCAGCTGCACTAAGGCAGAGGCAGCAGCACTGGCGACAACGGCAGCAGCAGCAGCAGCAGCAGCAGCAGCAGCAGCAGCAGCAGCAGCAAGAGCGTACCCAAGGAGGGTATTCCCGTAGCCAGCAGGCGCTCCTCTGTGCTGTAGTTTAGCAGCCTGCGGTGCAGCAGCAGCAGCAGCAAAGTGCCAGTCTCATCTACTGCGAGAGCAGCAGCAACACAGCCTCGAGACCCGAAGCTGAGCCCGTTGCTGCTGCTGCTGCTGCCGATGCTGCTGCTGCTGCGAAGCAGCGACGAGCCACTGCTGCTGCCCTCAAGAAATCGCACAGAACAGAGGTGGCTGCGCTGCTGCTGCTGCTGCTGCTGCTGCTGCTGCTGTCTCGAAGCATCCCCCCCAGAAGGTGCTGCAGCAGCCCGCGATCGGGCAAGACAGAGCAGCTCCACCGAGAACTGTCTATTCTGCTGCTGCTGCTGCTGCTGCTGTCTATTCTGCTGCTGCTGCTGCTGCTGCTGCTCTCGATCTTGGCCCTGCTGCTGCTGCTGCTGCTGCTGCTGCGTGTCTGTTTGCTGCGGAGTGCTGGCGGGCGGCGCAGCAACAGCAACCCAGGCTATGAGCCCGCTCTTGTAGCTCAGCAGCAGCAAACTGCTGTCGCTGCTGCATGCAGCAGCAGCAACAGCACCTGCTGCTTCGTTTGGGGCTGGAAATGCACAAGTGCTGCTGAGGCAGCAGCACAGCAGACACCTCGAAGCAGCAAGTTCGCGGCTGAGCTCCGCTGCAGCAGCGGTGAGCGCGGGGCTGCCCTCCCCACCTCCTGCTGCTGCTGCTGCTGCTGCTGCTGCTGCTGCTGCTGCTGCTGCTGCTGCTGCTTCTCCGCTAAAGCGGCGAGCCTCCAAACGCGACAAGACACAAACGCCTCGAGAAGTCCCCACAGCCACCAAATCGCTGCTGCGGCAAACTGCC
>NW_013651688.1:0-6975 GCF_000499385.1 Eimeria necatrix | reverse complement strand
GCCGCTAGGCGCAGCAACTGCAAGGCTAACGGGGCCGTCAGCGTCAGCAGCAGCAGCAGCAGCAGCAGCAACAACAGCAGCAGCAGCAACAGCAGCAGCAGCAACAGCAGCAGCAAGTGCTGCTACTGCACAGCGGTACGCACCCCGAGCTGCAGGGAGATATCAGCCCCCATGCTGGCTGCTGCCCTGCACTGACTGGCGAGGGCCAGCCAGCAGCAGCAGCAGCTGCTGCTGCTGCTGCTGCTGGCTGCAGTGCTGCAGCAGGAATAAGCTGCTGCTGCGCGGCCTTGGGGCCTGCGAGCGGCAGCGCGAGCTCAGCTGCTGCTGCCTGCAGAGGCTGCAGCGCTTCTTCGAGTGCTGCTGCTGCTGCTGCTGCTGGCGCTGCTGCTGCTGGCGTCGCTGCTGCTGCAGGCTTTGCTGCTGCTGCTGCCTCCCACACAGCAGCAGCAACAGCAGCTTTCCCGCGCCTTGCTGCTGCTGCTTCGCCCCAAATGGCCCGCCGGCAGCAGCAAAGAGCAGCAAAAGAATTTTCGCCTGGCAGCAAATTGCTGCATGCATCTGGCTCGCAGCAGGAGTTTGCTGCTGGTGAGGCTGTGGGCTGCTGCTGCTGCTGCGCGCGCCTGCTGCTGCTGCTGCTGCTGCTAATGCTGCGGCTGCTGCTGCTGCTGCTGGGTCCCTGAGCTCTGGGATCGCCGTGAGCGCTGCTCAAGGCGCGGGGACTTCCAGGCGTGCTGCTCTTGCTGCTGCTGCTGCTGCTGCTGCTGCTGCTGCTGCAGCTACCTGCGTCTCGTTGGCGCTGTCCCTGCGCTTTTGCTGCTGAGTTCAGTAAACCCCTGAAGTGAAGCAGACAGCAGCAGCAGCAGCAAGCCGTTCCGTAGCAGCAGCAGCAGCAACAGCAGCACTGAAGCACCCAGCAGCACAAGCAGCAGCAGCAGCAGCAGCAGCAGCAGCAATAGCAGCAGCAGCGTATGCGACGGCAGCGGCTACCCGTACTGCAGCCACTCTTCATCTCCACTGCCTTCAGAGTCCTCCAGAGCAGCCAACCGAGCAGCAGCAGCAGCAGCAGCAGCAGCAGCAGCAGCAGCAGCAGCAGGTTTGTCTGCAGCTCCAGGAGCCACTGGGCCACGGCTGCGTAGGGTCAGCCCATAGCCTCCGTCGTCAGAGCTGCTGCTGCTGCTGTCGCTGTCTAGGCATGCTGCAGCAAGGTTCAGTCTTCTTGTTGCTGCTGCTGTTGCTGCTGCTGCTGTTGCTGCTGTTGCAGCTGCTGCTGTTGCTGCAGGGGAGGTGTGTGCCTTTGTCGAGCTCGCTGTGGAAGAGGCGACAATGCCATTGCTGCTGCTGCTGCTGCTGCTGCTGCTGCTGCTGTACTGTGCCTGTAGTGGCCATGCGGTGGACGGCGCCTGCTGCTGTTGCTGTTGCTGCTGCTGCTGCTGCTGCTGCTGCTCCATTGGGCTGTGTCGGCAGCAGCCCCGGGAACCCTAGCGGCCGCGGTAGCAGCAGCAGAGTTCGCTGCTGCACATGCATGGGAAGAGGCGGAGTTTGCTGCTGCTGTTGTTGCTGCTGCCGGCAGTTCTGCTGCTGCTGCTGCTGCTTGGGGGGTTGCTGCTGCTGCCTCTTCCTTTGGGGGGATCGCCGCTGCAACTGCTCTAGTGCTGCCGCTGCTGCTGCTGCTGCTGCTGCTGATGCGAAGCGCAGCAACTTCTATGCAGAGAACTGGTGGTCTTCTGGAAGCCTATACTCTAAAGGCTGCCGAGTCGGCTGCAGCAGCAGCAGCAGCAGCAGCAGCAGCTGTGTGACGGGCAGCAGCAGCAGCTGGTGTACAATCTTCTGCTGCAGTTGATTGTGTTTTCCCTTCGTTTCTGTTTCCCGGCTGCTGTGGCTCGCAGGCGTGAGCCGACTGCTGCTGCCGCTGCTGCTAGAGCTGCTGCTGCTGCTGCTGCTGCTGCTGCTGCGTCCTAGGGCTAGCGAAGCGCCTGTGTGGCGAGTCCTGCGGCTAATTTAGAAGAAAGAAATGGACAAAATAAAAATATAAATTAATTCTTGCTGCTGTTTGCATGCGGAGGCGGCTCGGGGCCCGTTGACTGAGTGAGCCTTCCGATGGCTGCGGGTGTCTTTGCTTCTTCTTTCCCTGCGTTTGAAATATTTGCGTCAAATTGGACAAAATTTTCAAGAAATAAAAGAATAAAAGCGTTCAAATGATGTATTTAACTCCAGAAACGGACCAACAAGCTTACTCAGGTGCACAATGCTGCTGCTGCTGCTGCTGTTGCTGCTGCTGCTGCTGCTCGCGCAGCTGCGAAGGACTGCGGTGCGGTTCCTGAAGCTGCTCATGTTGTTTCAGCTGCTGCTCCTGCTGCAGTTGCTGCAGACCCTGCTGCAGCAGCTGCTGCTGCCGCAGCTGCTGCTGCAGCAGCTGCTGCTGTTGTCCGCTGCTGCTGTCGTGTTGCTGCTGTTGCTGCTGCTGTTACTGCTGCTCTGCAAGTTTCGCAGCTGCTGCTGCTGTTTCTGCTGTTGCTGCTGCCAAGAGCATTATTGCTGCTCCGCCTATTGCTGCTCATTCACTGGGTATTCGTCTTGCCGCTGCCGCAGCACTTGCTGCTGCTGCTGCTGCTGCTGCTGATACTTTTGCTGCTGCTACTACGAAAGAACTACCTGCAGAAGCTGGTGCTGCTACGGGAACTGCTGCTGCTGCTGCTGCTGCTCTTGCTGCCACTGCGATTTTGTAGCTGCTTCGTTTGTCCTTCCTGGTGCTGCAGGAGTTTCTTTAGCTGCTGCTGCTGCACTCTATTGCTGCTGCTGCTGCTGCTGCAACAGCAATGCTCCCTGCTGCGGCAGCAGCAGCAGCTGCTGCTGCCGCTTTGGCGGGCTGTAGCTTTACACAGGGAACAGACACGCAGCAAGCTGCTGCTGTTTCTGCTGCAGCTGCTGCAGCTGCTGCAGCTGCTGCAGCTGCTGCAGCTGCTGCAGCTGCTGCAGCTGCTGCAGCTGCTGCAGCTGCAGCGGCTGCTGCTGCTGCAGCTCTAGCAGCAGCAGCTGCAGCTGCTGCCAAAGTGTTGTCTTGCTTTTGCTGCAGAGAAGCTGCAGCTGGTGCCTCTGCTGCTTCTCTCTCTCTACT
Organism: Eimeria necatrix; assembly: GCF_000499385.1. Taxonomy (NCBI): domain Eukaryota; phylum Apicomplexa; class Conoidasida; order Eucoccidiorida; family Eimeriidae; genus Eimeria; species Eimeria necatrix. The sequence goes on along the minus strand of NW_013651688.1, from coordinate 3,860 downwards.
GGATTGCTTTTGCCTCTTTCTTGCTGCTGCTGCTGCTGCTGCTGCTGCTGCTGCTGCTGCTGCTGCTGCTGCTGCTGCTGCCTCCCATTATTACTACTGCTGCCGCTGCTGGTTACTATTATTCACATTAATAATAATATTGTTATTATTATTTACGATTACTATTATTAATATTTTAATAATCACTGTTATCTATTATTATTATTTATGATGATTATTATTTATTATTATTATTATTATTATTATTATTTTTTATTGTTATTATTTATTTATTGTTATTATTATTGTTATTAATTATTTATAATTATTATTATTATTATTATTATTATTATTATTATTATTATTATTATTATTATTATTATTGCCACTTTTGCCTCTTTTGTGTTTAGCCTGCATAAAACGCATTTACTTCATTTAAAATCTTTTAAATAATTTTTGAATTATTCCTTTTATTATCATTTTAATTATTTTTAAATTATTATTTTAAATATTCTTTTAATTGTTATTTTAATTATTCTTTTAATTATTCTTTTAATTATTCTTTTTAATTCTTTTTATTATTGTTCTTTTAATTATTCTTTTAATTATTCTTTTTAATTCTTTTTATTATTTTTATTTTTCTCTCTGGCTGCCTCAGCTCGCCTTTGCCCAGCCCGCTTAAACTCTCTGTGCTCTCTGGCTTCAGCAGCAGCAGCAACAGCAGCAGCAGCAGCAGCAGCAACAGCAGCAGCAGCAGCAGCAGTGGATCTAATACTACTGCTAGTAATAATTGAAAATAACAATACTAATAATAATAATAATAGCAATAACAATAATAATAACAATAACAATAACAATAATAATAATAATAATAATAATAGACAAGAATAAAAATAATAAAAAGAATAAATAATAATAATAAATAATAAATAACAATAAGAATTAATAATAATAAAAATGGGGTAATATTTTTGTTCTTTTTTATCCTTTGTTTCGTTTCCACTGTAGACAAAAGCCCCAAACAGTGCATGCAGCACTACACAAGCTGCAGTAATGTTTTGCTGCTGCTGCTGCTGCTGCTGCTGCTGCTGCTGCTGCTGCTGCTGCTGCTGCTGCTCTTCCTTAGCCCCTCCTGGGCTGGGGTCTCCGCAAAAGGCAGCAAACGCAAGACTGAGGAAGGCAAAGAACCTGAGAAGAGAAATTCTTGCGGCTGCTTCCAGAGCTGCAGCAGCTGCTGCTGGAGACTGAGTTGCTGCTGCTGCTGCGACTTCTGCTGCTGCTGCTGCTGCTGCTTCTGCGGAGGCTGCTGCTGCGCTTGAGAGCCATGTCGCAGGGCTTTCATATGGCTTGCTTTCTGCTGCTGCTGCAATAATTGCTGCTGCTGCAGCTGCTGCTGCAGCTGCAGCTGCTGCTGCTGCATCTGTAGCAGCTTTTTCTGCTGCTCTTGCTGCTGCAGCTGCAGCAGCCGCTGCTGCTGCAGCAGCTTCTCCTGCAGCACGTCGGACTCCAACATAGGCTGCTCTTCCTGAGAAGCTGAATCCACCGATAGTAAAGCTGCGAGTTGCTGCTGCTGCTGCTGCAGCTGCTGCTTCAGTAGCTGGTGCTGCTGCAGGAGCTGCTGCTGCTCCTGAGAAGCCGACCCAATGGATACTCCAGCTGCAATTTGCTGCTGCTGCTGCAGCAACTGCTGTTGAAGCAGCTGCTGCTGTTGCAGCAACTGTTGTTGCTGTAACAACAGCTTTTGGCTCGGAAGTAGCTGCTGTTGCGAGACCAGTTGCTGCTGCGGGAGCAGCTGCTGCTGCAGCAGCAGCTGCTGCTGCTGAAGCAGTGGCTGTTGCTGCTGCAGCAGTGGCTGTTGGTGCTGCTGCTGCAGCCCCTCGTTCACCTTCTCGTTGGATAGTGCCTCTATCTGCAGCAGCTGTGGCTCCCGCGCCATCAGCTGCTGCTGCTGCTGCAGCAACTGCTGCAGTGGCTGCGGTTGTCGGAAGAGCAACTGCTGCAGCTGCGGCTGCTGCATCTGTTGCTGCTGCAGTTGCTGCTGCTGTGACAGCTGCTGCTGCGGTAGCTGCTGCTGCAGCTGCTGCTGTTGCAGCTGCTGCTGCGGGATTTGTTGCTGCAGTTGTTGCTGCTGCAGTTGCTGCTGCTGCAGCTGTTGCTGCTGCAGCTGTTGCTGCTGCAGTTGTTGCTGCTGCTGCTGCAGCTGTGGCAGCTGCTGCAGCTGGTGCGGGTGCTGCAGCTGCAGTTGCTGCAAATACTGCTGGTGGAGCTGCTGCTGCAGTTGCTGCTGCTGCAGCTGCGGCTGCTGCAGCTGCTGCTGTTCAAGTGGCTGCTGCTGCAGTTGTGTTTGGTGGAGTTGCGGCTGCTGCAGCTGCCATTGCTTGAGCGGCTGCTGCTGCAGCAACTGCTGCTGCTTGGACAACTGGTGCAGCTGCTTCTGCGGATACTGCAGCTGCTGCTGCTCCTGTTGCTGCTGCGACGCTTGCTGGGGCTGCAGCAATTGCTGCTGCGGATGCAGCAGTTGCTGCTGCAGAGAGAACATCGTCAAGTTGAAGGCTTCAGTTTGCTTGGCTGGTTCAGCAGCAGCATTGGATGTTGTTGGCTGCAGTTGCTGCTGCTGCTGCTGCTGCTGCTGCTGCTGCTGCAAACTATCTTCGTCAAAAGCAGCTTCTTCTCTGGGGCCAAGAGGCAGCAGAGAGAGCAAGGAGGAGCGGCCTGGCCTGCTTTTGCCGCTGCTGCTGTTGCTATTGCTGTTGCTGTTGCTGTTTCTGTTGCTGCTGCTGCTGCTGCTGCTGCTGCTGCTGTCGTCGACGAGCGGCAGGGGGGCAAACATCACTGAAGACAGCAGCGTCAGGGGGTCTCTAGGAAGGTTTTGAATTCCAGTGAGTGCTGCTGCTGCTGGTGAGGGGTTTCTGGGTTCAGATTTCTGCTGCTTCTGCTGCAGTTGCTGCTGCTGCTGCTGCTGCTGCAGCTGCTGCTGCTGCTGCTGCTGCTGCGTTGGCCCCTCAGTGGCCCCTTTTGTTTCTGCTGCTGCTGCTGCTGCTTCAGGCGGTGGAGGCAGCTGCGCTGTGGCACGATTAAGGGCAGATTTGTCTAGCGGGATGCCGCTGGAGATGTGTGCTGCAGCAAAATGCAAAGACCAGCAAGTACATTCCCAGCAGCAGTTGCAGCAGAAGCAGCAGCAGCAGCAGCAGCGGCAGCAGCAGCGGCAGCAGCAGCAGCGGCAGCAGCAGCAGCGATTGCATCGCTTGTAACATCAGGGAAGCAGGAGAGCAAGGTGATACAGCAAAAGAGCAGCAGCACACGCAGGAAGCAGCAGCAGCACCTGCGGCAGCAAACTGCAGATAGCACTGGCACCAGCAGCAGCAGCAGCAACAGCAGCAGCAGCACCAGCATAAACGGCACGAGCAGGAGGCAACACCATCAACAAGAACGCGAACATCAGCAGCAGGAGCAGCAGCAGGAGAAGCATCACCAGCAGCAGAACTGGCAGCATTACCGGTAGCAGCAGCAGCATCAACAGCAGCAGCAGCAGTTGCAGCAACAGCAGCAGCAGCAGCAGTTGCAGTAATCACAGCAGCAGCAGCAGCAGCAGCAGTTGCATAATCACAGCAGCAGCCGCAGAAGCACCATCACTAGCAGCCGCAGCCGCAGCCGCAGCCACAGCAGCAGCAGCAGCAGCAGCAGCAGCAGCAGCAGCAGCAGCGGCGGACCGGCGAGGACGAGTGCGGCGTAGACGTCGAGGCTGCCTCCGCATGCAGCAAACCCTTGGAGAGTTTTGGATTGTCTGCAGCTTTCCAACAAAGCCCTTTTGACTTCCAAATAAGTCAAATTCGGAAAAGCCGACCAAACAAGTCCTGCTGCTCCGGCCACGTGGGGGCACC
>NW_013651687.1:60909-142884 GCF_000499385.1 Eimeria necatrix | reverse complement strand
CTGCTGCTGCTGCTGCGAAGGCAGCTGCTTGTAATACTAGCGCTGTTGCTGCTGCATGCATGCTTTCAGGATTTACTAAAGGACTTCAAGTTTGCTTTTGTTTGGGGGGCTAGTGCGAAGCACCAGCCGCAGCACGTTGGGCTAGGTGCGCGTGCTATTGCTGCTGCTGCTGCTGCTGCTCTTGCTGCGGCTGTTGCTGCTGCTGCAGTTGCTGCTGCAGCTGCTGCACGTCGGGGTGTCTCGACACCTCGCGGAACTGCTGCTGCTTTGCATGCAGGGCACGAGCTGGCGGACGAAGATGTAATTCAAATCGTCAAAAAAACATAATTGCGCAGTAGCGGCTGCTGCTGCGCAGCGGCAGCAGCTGCAGCAGCTGCAGCAGCGGCAGCACTGCAGCAGCTGCAGCAGCGGCAGCAGCAGCACGCGGAAGTGCGTTTACTTGGTTTTAGCACTCGTGAACATTAGCTTTTCTAAATCGCATAGCTGCTGCAGCAGCGGCTGCGCAACAGCTGCTGCAGCTGCTGCAGCTGGTGCAGCGGCGGCAGCAACTGCTGCGCAAACAGCAAATACTTTCGCAGCAACTGCAGCGGCTGCTGCTGTGACAGCAGCTGCTGCTGTGTTGCTGCGTCTCTGTATGTGCTTTTAATAAGAAAGACATAAGACTGCTGCTGTGTCTTTACCAAAAACGATGTATGCAGTCAGCAGCAGAAGCAGCAGCAAGCGACTGGTGCTGCTGCGGGCGCACTGGCTTGTGCTGCAGCAGCCCTTGCTGCTACTGCAGCTGCAGCTGCTGCAGCTGCAGCAGCTGCTGCTGCAGCTGCTGCAGCTGCTGCTGCAGCTGCTGCAGCTGCTGCTGCAGCTGCTGCAGCTGCTGAACCTTTAGTCCTCCTCGGCGTTTGGGTCCCTCAAAATGATCTTCTGAATTTCGTGCAAAAGAACACAAAAAGACAATCGAGGAAAATATTTAATCTGTCCAGCCACTGCTAAGATTGCACTTTTGTTTGCTACGAGCAGCAGCAGCAGTAGCAGCAGCAGCAGCAGCAGCAGTAGCAGCCACACAAGCAGCACCAGGAGCGGGTGCCAGGCCACCGCCAATAGCACCAGGCCGCGAGCAGCAGCAGCAGCAAAGAACAGCAACACGAGCAGCAGCAAAACACGGCAACAGGAGCAGCAGCAGCAGCAAAAGAAGGCAACAAGAGCAGTAGCAGCAGCGAAAAACAGCAGTAGGAGCAGGAGGAGTAGCAGCAGCAACTATAGCAGCTGGGGCAGTAGCAGCAGCAAAACCCACGACAGCAGCAGCAGCAAAAGCAGCAGCAGCACCAAAAGCAGCAGCAAAAGCATCAGCAAAGCAGCAGCAGCAGCAAAAGCAGCAGCACAAGCATCAGCAAAAGCAGCAGCAGCAGCAAAAGCAGCAGCAAAAGCGGCAGCAGCAGCAGCAGCAGCAGCGTGAGAGTCTGACGGCTTCTGTGATGACAACTTTGTAAAATGCTGCTGCGTCTTTGAGCCTTTCGAGAATTTCATTTTTTGCATTTTCGGATTTTTCTTCATGTCGTCAATTAAGTAGTTTTCACTTGAAAAGCGTTTGACGCGTTTACAGGCAAAAACGAAGAAAAAGATTTTTGGATTTGTGTTTTCTTTCGGAACAGGACCCCACACTTTTCATTTGCTGCTGCAGCATTTGCTGCTGCAGCATTTGCTGCTGCAGCATTTGCTGCTGCAGCATTTGCTGCTGCAGCATTTGCAGCAGCAGCAGTTGCAGCTGCAGCACACACTACACGAAGGCGCACCGGCAGCGGCCGCAGCCAGCAGCAGCAGCAGCAACAACAGCAGCAGCAGCAGCAACAACAACAACAGCAGCAGCAGCAGCAACAACAACAGCAGCAGCAGCAGCAGCAAAACTTACTCTCTTGCATATTGCTGTCCGAACTGAAGATATATTTCGGGAACCTTCCGTTAAAACCCCGCATACGCCTGGACGTATTTTCGGAAACTATTTTATTTTCTGTTTTCTTTTATTTTAGAAATAAATTAAAATTAAAAAAGAATAAATTAAAATAAACAGAAAATAAATAAATAAATGCTGAGGCTAAGATGCAGCAGAAATGCAAAAGGAGAAGCAGAATCAAATAAAGAAAATCAGCAAAAGGAAGCAGCCACGCAAGCACTTGAGCGCAGCAGCTGCGAGAGCAACAGCAGCGCCATAAGCAAATTTAAAATAAAATGCAAAAAGCATTCAGCAGCAGCAGCAGCAGCAGCAGCCGCAGCAGCAGCCACAACGAAAGCGGCAGCAGCAGCACACGCAACAGCAGCGACAGCCAAAGCAGCAGCGGCCACAGCGACAGCAGCAGCACCAAAATCTCCCCTAGGCAGCAGCAGCAGCAGCAGCAAAAGTTCACGCCAGCAATACCCACACTACCCCTAGCAGCAGTAGCAGCAGCAGCAGCAGCAGCAGCAAAAGACTATGCCAGCAATACCCGCACTACCCCTAGCAGCAGTAGCAGCAACAGCAGCAGCAGCTGCTGCTGCTGCTGCACCCTCAACGGGCGCCCCAGCGTCTCCATCCCACGCAGCTGCCCCAAAAGCAACAGCAGCAGCAGCAGCAGCAGCAGCAGCAGCAGCAGCAGCAGCAGCAGCAGCAGCAGCAGACCATCTTTTCGCTTTTGAATGAGAGCAACATGGCCGGAAGGAACGTGCTGCGCGCTGCTCCAGACACAAAAGGAAAAGCCACAAAGAGCAGCAACAAAACGAAAGTTGCTGCTGCTGAAGAGTCTGTGGGAGGAGAAGAAAGCCCCCACGCGCCCCCACGGAACTGAAGCCCCGCCCATTGCTGCTGCTGCTGCTGCTGCTGCTGCTGCTGCTGCTGCTGCTGGGGGTCCAGTGTTAGTGTTTTGCGGGCGATCCTGCGTCTGCTGCTGGTGGCGCTGCTGCTGCTGCTGCTGCTGAAGATGCTGCTGCTAGTGGTGGCGGTGCAAAGGCTGGCCCCGGCACTGCCGGCTAGAAGCTGCTGCCGCTGCGGCTCTTGCTGCAGCAGCTGCTGCTGCTGCTGCTGTTTCCGCAGCTGCTTGGGCTGCTTGTGCTGCAGTAGATTCGAGCCGTGGAAGGTTGCTGCTGCATATATGATCGGCTGCGGTTGCTGCTGCTGCTGCTGCTGCGTGCTCAGCTGTATTTGCCTCGGAAGCTCTTCTGGCGTGCTTTCTGCTGCAGCTGCTGCTGCAGCTGCGGCGCTGCGGCGCTGTTGGCTGCCCAGCGGCTGCTGCTGCAGCAGTTGTTGCTGCTGCTGCAGCAAGGCAACAGCAAGAGCCTTCACAGCTTCTGCGCGGGAGGTTTGCTTCGTGCTGCAGCGACTCACACACCGGGGCAGCAGCAGCGACGGCAGCAGCAGCAATAGTGCAAATTCCGCGCTTTGTCTCAAAATTTGGGAGAACTTGAATTAAAAAAGGAATTATATTTTAATATTTTGGAATTATTTTTGTTTTAATTACTTGTGGTGTGCAGCAGCTGGGGCTGCTGGTGATCTTGCAGCCGCGGCGCATGCGACCGCCGCTGAGGCTCTGCAGCAAGAAGAAGCGCAGCAAAGTTTTTGCCTCTTGTTTGCACACTGGTGGCTTAAATTAGGATATTTAATGCTTTTAATTGAGAATTTAGGTCCCAGGTTATGTGCTTTGCTGCCAGTTTGCTACGCTGAAGCCTGCAGCAGCTTGCAGCAGCAGCAGCAGCTGCTTAGCTGCTGTTTCCCAGGAGCTGCTCGCGGCCAGGCGCGTCGCAGCAAGCCCGCAGGCCTTCCGAAGCAACAGCAGCAGCAGAAGCAGCAGCAGCAAGAGCAACCGCAGCGGCGACGCAGGCAGCAGCAGCAGCAGCAGATGCCTTTGTTCCTCCTTGGCCATGGAGCCCCGGGGTGGCCCCTCAGGCTACTGCTCGTCAGCTGCTGTTGCTGACGCTGCAGCAGCACCAGCATCAGCAGCAGCAGCAGCAGCTTCAGCAGCAGCTGGCGAGCGGGAGGATGGGGAGCACCTAGTGCTGCTGCTGCAGCAGCAGCTCGAGTGCCTGTACACCAACCCGGACCCTCAGAAGAAGGCAGCAGCAAACAGCTGGCTGCTGCAGTTTCAGCGGTCTGCTGCTGCTTGGACTGTGGCGAGGCAGCTGCTGCTGCAGCAGGAGCAGCAGCTGCAGCTGGCGGGGGCGCAGACGCTGGCTTGGAAGATAGAAAACGAGGGTTTGCTGCTTCCGCAGGAGCACAAGGACGAGCTTTCTGCTGCGCTGTTTGCTGCAGTGATTCACATGCAGGAGCAGCAGCAGCAGCAGCAGCAGCAGCAGCAGCAGCACGAGCAGCAGCTGAGTTACGCGGTGGGGGGGCGGCTGGGCCACTGCCTGGCGGCGCTTGCGTTCCAGCGGATAGCGGACGTGCACCAGCAGCAGCAGCAGCAGGAGGAGCAGCAGCAGGGGGAGGAGGAGCAGCAGCAGCAGCAGCTCGAAGACCAGCAGCAGCAGCAGCAGCTGTGGGAGCCGGTGGCGCAGCTGATCTCGTTCGGGAGCCGCAGCCGGGCCGCGTCGCCGCTGTCGCCGGCGAGCAGCGCGACCAGCACCAGCAGCAGCAGCAGCAGCAGCAGCAGCAGCAGCAGCAGCAGCAGCAGCAGCAGCAGCAGCTTGGCCCTCGACTGGAGCCTCTGGGTCAGCCTAGCAGCACTTGCTGCTCTCCCCTCCATTCTGCGCTCTTTAGATATCCCCTCGAGGGGCCCCCGCAGGCACTTAGACGGGGCCCCCAGCCGCGCAGTAGCTGCTGCTCGTCCCGCAGTGTTATCCTTCGGGACCAGCGTGTTGTCTGCTGCTGCTGCAGCAGTGGCGGCCAGCAGCAGCAGCAGCAGCAGCAGCAGCAGCAGCAGCAGCAGCAGCGTGGAGGCGAAGTGCGGGGAGGCGGCGCTGGCGCTGCTGTCGGTGTGGCTGGAAGGCGCGGAAACCGCAGACATTCCCGTGGGAGATCTTTGTCGGTCTTTGGGAACTTCTTTGGACTCTTTTTTTCATGAAAGTTATTTAACTGATTGTCTTGTTGCTGCTCTTCCTCGTTTGCCGGCTTTCATGGCTCTCTGGGGTGTACAGACAGCTCCGGGGGGCCTGGAGGCGTTCTGGGGGCGCCCCACAATGCCCGCGCACACTCCGGAGGGTTTGCTGCTGCAGCAGCTGCTGCTGAAGTTTCAGCAGCTGGCGCAGGACGTGGAGGAGAACTTGCTGCTGCTGCAGCAGCAGCCGCGCAGCAGCAAGACTGCCGCGCTGATTCGCTGGTGCGGCGTGCTGCTGACGGTGATCGAGGGGCACCCGCAGCTGCTGCTGCTGCCTGCTGCTGCTGCAGCAGGCCGGCTGCTGCTGCTGCTGTGGCAGGCCAACCCGCTCACCTGGCTGCGGGTCTCCGCCTTTTGGGACCAGGTGAAGGAAATGCGGCGGGACGGGCTGCTGCAGCAGGAGCTGCTGCAGCAGCTTGCTGCTGCTGTTGCTCCCTGCTGCATCTCCGCGCTGCTGCGCCACAGCCGCCGCGACAGCTGCTGCTGGCAGCAAGAAGGCAACGAAGAATGGGTTTCCTTCATTGATGCAGCAGGAGATGTGCTGACGGACTTGCTGAGTCTGTACGAGGCCTGCGGGCAGCAGCAGCTGCTGCAGTTCCTGGCTTTCTTTGCTGCGCTGCTGCTGCAGGCAGTCAACAAGGCCGACGCATGCGCAGCAGAGAGTTTGCTGCTGCTCTGCGACGCTCTCATAGAAACCCTCAACGGCATTCCGCTGCCGCTTGCTGCTGTGCTGCTGTCGCTCGAGCGGCTGCCGCAGGAGCCCAGAGTTGCTGTTGCTGCTGCGCTGCTGCTGCGCAAAGTCACCATCCACTTCACTGAAGACCCTGTCTATGACGGGCTGCAGTCGGGGCTTGCTGCTTCAGTTTGCTGCTGCCACCCGCTGCTGTCGGCGCTGTGGGTGTCTTCGGTGCGCTCCATCGGCAGGTTGCTGCTGCTGCAGCCGCCGCTTGTTGCAGAGACTTTGCTGCAGCTGGCCACTTGGGGCGGCCACCACCTCGGCTTTGCTGCTCTCGAGGACCTCCAGCTGCAGCAGCAGCAGCAGCTCCCCACCGACTCCTCCCCGGAAGCCGTCGCAGCTGCTGCGGCGGCCGTTTCCAACGCAGCCTCTGCTGCTGCTGCTGCTGCTGCTGCTGCCGTTGCCGCTGCTACCGCAGACCCCGCCGTCATGGCCGAGAGGCGTCTGCAGCAGCTCCGCGAGTTCTACCGATTTGTTGCTGCTGCAGCGCCGCAGCAGCAGCCCCAAGTAGATGGCACGCTGCATGCTGCAGTGATTAAGCTGCTGCAGAACTTTCCGCCCCTCGACATGATGTGTCTTGTTTGCGAGCTTCTCCAAGACACGGCGGAGGGCATCCGCAGCAGCAACAGCAGCAGCAGCAGCAGCAGCAACAGCAGCAGGCGCCACCAGGCAGCACGCCTCCTCGCGCGACTCGACTGCTGCGCTGCTGCCTTTTTTTCAGAGAAGGTTGAAGTGTCCAGGGGCCCCGCTGCAGCTGCTGCTGCTGCTGCAGCTGCTGGCAGCAGCGACTCTAGCGCAGCAAGCGACTGCCTGTCGCTGTTGCTGCTGCGGTCGCCGAAGGAGCAGCAAGAGTTCCTTCAGAAACACGGCTCCAGCTGCTCCCTGAAGCAGCAGCAGCAGCAACAGCAGCAGCAGCAGCAGCAAGGACAAGGCAACGACACTCCCCTGTGGGTCTATTTGCTTCAGCTTGTGCAAGATGTGCTGCTGCACTGCCCTGCAGCACCGCCGCGGGTGGGAGCTGGCAGAGACCGTTTGCCTTTTTCTTTGCTGCTGGACTTGAAGCCCCGAATGCCGCAGCTGCAGAAGCCCGAGAAGTACTACCAGCAGCAGCAGCAGCAGCAGCAAGAGCAGCAGGACACGGAAACAGGGGGGGCTCTCTTCGTCCGGGCGCTGCGGTGTCTGCGGCTGCTGCTGGCTGTTCTGGGCTGCAGAGAAGATGCACAAGACATGTGGGGAGCTGTGATTTTGATTGTGGAGGCGTGTCTTTCTTCTGCTGCTGCTGCAGTGCAGCAGCAGCAGCAGGAGCCGAGCGTCGCAGCTGCTGTGGCGCTGCAGGGCTGCTGCATCGTGCTGCTGTCGGACCTGCTGAAGGTCACAGCAGCAAATGCGCAGCTGCAGGCTTTGGTGCGACAGCGAATCTCTCATGATGCTGCTGCTGCAGTTGAGCTGTATGTACACCTGAGCCCTCACCTCTCCCCGGACATGGCCGATGCGTACATCCCGCTGCTGGAATTTCTGTCGGCCTTTGCGTCAGCCTCTGGGCAGCAGCAGCAGCAGCAGCAGCAACAGCCGCAGCAGCAGCAGCAACAGCAGCAGCAGCAGCAGCAAGGAGCAGCAACAGCAGCAGCAGGCGACAGCAGCTTTTTCAGCAGTCGAACATATGAACAGTCGCTCGTGCTGTGTGCGCACATTCTGCGGGGCGACGACGCAGAGGTGGCCAAGAGGTGTTTAAGTTACTTGTACGTTTGCTGCTGCTGCTGCCCAAAGGAAGAGCAGCACCAAACAGAGCAGCAGCTGCAGCAGCTGCTGCCAGCTATCCTCGGCTCTCTGGGCGTCTGGGGCATCGAGAGTCTGGCCGTGCTGTGGAAGGTATTCGCGCAGTGGGGCGAGAGGTACAACAGCACTTTGCTGCTGTGCGTTTCATCCTGGCTGAAGGAGCCCAGCAGCAGCAGCAGCAGCAGCAGCAGCAGCAGCAGCGGTGCGAGCAGCAGCAGCTCTGGGGCCGCCGGAGGAGGCAGCTGCAAACGATCCCCTTTACAGGAGTTGGATCCGGTGCAGCAGCAGCTGCTGCTGCACTGTCTTGAAGTGTTCAGAGGCCCTAGGGTGCGGCAGCTGCTGCAGGACATGTGTCTTCTTGCTGCTGGTGCTGCTTCTCCAGCGGATGCTTTTGTTGCTTATGAGTTCACTTTACATGACGCTGGCCTTACGAAGCACTTGACTGACACACAAGCCGCAGCAGGAACAGCTGCGAGGCCAATAGAGCTGTAGCAGCTGTTAAGGAAGCAGCAGCAGCTGCTAAGCAAACAGCTGCTGCTGCTGCCTGCGCCAGCAGCAACAACTGACTCCTCGGGAGCAGTTGCGAAGTGGCTTTTTCACCTTGACAAACAACTTGGAAGCAACGGCAGGGTGGGGTTGCTGCTGCTGCTGCTTCCCCTTTTAAAGGTGGTGGTGTGGGGTGTTGTGTCATGTGTGAGCTTTGCTCTTGTGGCTAGCTGCAGCAGCTACAGGCGAAGCAGCTCCAGGGATGAGAAGCAGCAGCAGAAGCAGCAGCAAAACAGGCACTCTTTAATATACCACAAGCTGGCACTAGTCTAGCTGTGTGGCTAGCCTTGATATAGGAACAGCTAGCTGGGTAATGCCAGGCCTCGTATAGGAGTAGCTAGCTAGCCAGCTAGTGCTAGGCCTCATATAGGAGCAACTAGCTAGCTAATGCTAAGCCCGTTATTATAGCAGCTAGCTAGCTAATGCTAGGCTTCGCGTAGGAGCAGCTAGCAAGTGCTAGGCCTCGGCCTGGTAACATGAGTAGCTGGGTAGCTAATGCGGAGTCTGGTATACGAGCAGCTAGCTGGAAATGCTAGGCCTCGTATAGGAGCAGCTGGCTAGCTAATGGTAGACGTGGTATAAGAGTAGCTAGCTAGTTAGTGATAGCCCTGGCATAGTAGCAGCTAGCTAGCTAATGCTAGGCCTGGTCCAAGAGCAGCTAGCTGGCTAGTGATAATCTGATATGGGAGCAGCTAGCTAGCTAATTCTAGGCCTGGTACGGGAGCGGCTAGGTCTCGTGTAGGAGCAGCTAGCTGGCTAATGCTAGGAATAGCTAGCTAGCTAATGCTAGGCCCGGTATAGTGGCAGCTAGCTAGCTAGTAGTGCGGCGTTGAGTTCAAAACGGCATTTAGCCTCGTGCTGCTGCGAATAGCTGCAAATAAATTAGAATGGGCAGTTTGTGGTTTTCCCTAAATACATATTTAGTACTGGACTAGGATATACACGTTTGATCACGAGGAAGCAGGAGCTGCAGCAGCAGCAGCAGCAGCAGCAGCAGCGCCAGCATTTGCGCTGAGGCAGCCCTTTGGCAGGCCTTCGCTGCTGCTGAGCACCTGTCACACAGCACAAACGGAAAAGTGTTGTTTCTGCAGCTAATTGCTGTTGTTGTTGGTCTCGCTGCTGTTCCTGCTGCTGCTGCTGTTGCTGCTGCTGCATCACTGCTGCTCAGCTGCTTTTCGCTAGCTGTTTCGGCTGGTCAGCTGCTCGCTGTTTAGCCACATGGCACTGCCTACCTCTAAGCGACTAGTTGCAATTTGGCTAGCTAGCTAGCTAGCCAGCTAGCTAGTCAGCTAGCTGCGGGGCCGCCAGCTTGCTAGCTACTACCACCAATACGAGTAACAGCGTCTTCTTCGAGTTGCTTGGAATCTGAGTAGCTTATCCGCTCCGCCTGCCCCTCCGCGTGCTGCTGCAGCCGCAGCAGCTGCTGCAGCAGCTGCTGCAGCAGCAAGACTAGTCTTGCGTTGGATGGCGTGGCTGTTGCTGGTCGTTGGGGCCCCTGGTTTGCAGCGGCGGCCTACGGCGAGTTGGGGGGTCTGGCCTATCAGAGCTAGCTGTGTTGCTTCTTTGTTCGCGCTGCAGCTGCTGCAGCCGCTCCCGCTGCTCCACCCGCCGCCGGTAGCGCTCCGTTTGCTGCAGCTGCCTCATCTGCTGCTCCAGCAGCTCTTTGCCCTGCAGCACTTGGCCATTTGCGGGCGCTCCGCGCAGCGGCAGCAGACTTGTGTGCTGCAGTATTCCTTGCCGGTGCTGCCGCAGCAGCAGCAGATTTGCTTCTTGCCGCTGCCGCAGGCAGCAGTAGCGGTGGCGCTGCTGCTGCGACTCCATCACAGCTTGCCACTGACGCTGCTGCTCAACTGTCATTGGACTCCCTCGCTGCTGCTGCTGCTGCTCATCCTGCGGCTGCGGCTGCGGCTGCTGCTGCTGCTCATCCTGCGGCTGCTGCTGCAGCTCTTGCTGCTCTTCCTCCTCCTCCTCCTCCTCCTCCTCCTCCTCTCCCTCTTCTTCCTCCTCTTCCTCATCTTCCTCATCTTCCTCATCTTCTTCCTCATCTTCTTCCTCATCCTCTTCCTCTTCATCAGAGTCCGACTCTTCGCTGCTTGTATTTGAGTTTAGGTCTTCATCATCCTCTTGAGTCGAGGCTTCGCTTTCTTCTTCTTGCTGCAGCAGCTCTTCTTGCTGCAGCAGCTCTTCTTGATGCAGCAGCTCTTCTTGCCGCAGCAGCTCTTCGTGCCGCATCAGCTCTCCTTGATGCAGCAGCTCTTGGTGCCGCAGCAGCTCTTCTTGATGCAGCAGCTCTTCTCGCTGCAGCAGTTCTTCTTCCCGCAGCAGCTCTTGCTGCTCCTGTTGGATTCTTCGCTCTATGTCCGCCAGCTGCTCTTGCCCCGGCGTCTGCGGCTCCTGCTCTTGCTGCTCCTGCTGCTGCTGCTGCTGCTGCTGCTGCTGCTCTTGCTGCTCCTCCTGATCGGATTCATCAGTATAATCGCGGCGGCTTATTTGGTTGAAGTCGAAATCTCCATCAGCATCGTGGCTGGAGGTATCGCTGTCTCCCTCTTCGTGCTGATGCAGAGGTGACTCAGGCTGTTCTTCTTCTTGCTGCTGCTGCTGCTCTTGCTGCTGCTGCAGCTCTTGGTGCTGCTGCTGCTCTTCCTGCTGCTGCTGCTCTTCCTGCTGCTGCTGCTCTGCTGCTGCTTTTTTCTTTTTCTCTCCATTTTCGTCTTCAGAAAGAGGCATTTTGTAAAAGTCAAAGTCGCCATCAGCGTCATAACTTGAAGGTGCACTTTCATCTTCTTCTGGTCCTGGCTTTCGGCCTTCCCGCTGCTGTGCTTCAGCAGCAGCAGGCTGCGGCCTGCTGCTGCTGCTGCTGCTCTGCTGCAGCACGCAGCTGTCCTTTTGAAAGTCGCTGTCGTTGCTGGGCTCGCTAGATATGGACGCCTCGTCGTCTGACTCCTCTGCTTGCTGCTGCAGCAGCTGCTGTTGCTGCAGCTCCTGCTTGCCCAGAGTTTTGCGGCTTCTGCTTCTCCCTCGCTTTTGCAAAACTTCTTCGTCAGAGGGGGGCGAAATGACTCCAGACAAATCCTCAATGTCGGGGCATGCAGTGGCAGCAGCAGGTGGCAGATGGTTGCTGCTGCTGTTTTCGCTGACGCCGCTTTTGCTGCTGCTGCTGCTTCGCTGGTTGTTCACGCTGCTGCTCTGAGCACATCCACTGTCGTGCCCCGGCCCTGCTGCAGCAAAGCTTTTGGCTAGTCTAGCAGCAGCTGCTGAGGCATCGGCAGCTGCAAGAGCAGCAGCTCTTAAAGCAGCTTCTGCTGCATGCACTCCGTTTTTGCTGCGATGTTGCTGCGCTTCTGGTGCCAACCCCATGCAAGCTCTCAGCCCAGGTCCGTTGCATTGCTGCGGGTGCTGCTCCAGCAAACCTTGTGGCTGCTGCCTCGGCAGTTGGTGCTGTGCCTGTTGCTGCTGCATCAGCAGCTGTATTTCCCTTTGCTGTTCCAGCCATGTCGGGTACAGGTGGCGCCGAGATTGCCGCTGGTGATATTGTTGTTGGTGCTGCTGCAGCTGCTGCTGCTGCAGCTGCTGCTGCTGCTGCTCCTGCAGTTGCTGCTGCTGCTGCTGCTCCTGCAGTTGCTGCTGCTGCTGCTGCTGCTCCTGCAGTTGCTGCGGCTCCTGCTCCTGCAGTTGCTGCTGTTGCTGCGGCTGCTGTTGCTGCTGTTGCTGCGGCTGCTGTTGCTGCGGCTGCTGTTGCTGCGGCTGCTGTTGCTGCTGTTGCTGCAGCTGCTGTTGCTGCAGCTGCTGCTCCTGCAGTTGCTGCTGTTGCTGGTGCAGTTGTTGTTGCTGCTGTTGCTGCTGTAGTTGGCGCTGTTGCTGCTGCTGTTGTTGTTGTCGCTGCTGTTGCTGTTGCTGCTGCTGCAGTTGCTGCTGCTGCAGCAGCTGCTGCCGTTGCTGCTCCTGCTGCAGCTGCTGCTGCTGCAGCAGCTGCTGCCGTTGCTGCTCCTGCTGCAGCTGCTGCTGCTGTAGGAGCTGCTGCCGTTGCTGCTCCTGCTGCAGCAGCAACTGCTGCTGCCGCTCCTGCTCCAGCAGCTGCTGCTGTTGCTGCTCCTGCCGTAGCAGCTGCTGCCGTTGCTGCTCCTGCTGTAGCAGTTGCTGTTGTTGCTGCTCCTGTTGTAGCAGCTGCTGCTGTTGCTGCTGCAGCAGCTGCTGCTGCTGCTGCTGTTGCGTTTCAGCCCGCATGTTCGTCTGCGGCCACGGACCATGTAGCAGGTCCATTAAGCACCGCATCGCTGAGTTATCTTCATGCGGTTTCTGCCTTTCTCGCTGCTGCTGCAGGTCCTGCCATTCCCGCTGCTGCTGTTGCTGGTACCCCTGCAGTTCTCGTCTTTGTGGCTGACGCAGCTGCTGCTGTTCCTGCTGCTCCGGTTGCTGCGGCTTGTCTCTTTGCTGCCCTATATAGTTTTCAAGACATTGTCGCAGCAGTTGCTGCCCTGTGCCAAGTGTATCTCTCTCCTCCTGCATCTTTTGCTGCTGCTGCTGCAGTGTTTGTCCACTCAGCAAGTGCTTCATATGCTGCTCTTCTTGAAACTGCTGCTCCTGCTGCTGCTGCCTGAACAGCAGGTGTAACTGCTCATCAAGGTTTTGCCGTACCTGGTGAAGCTCCTGCTGCTGCTGCTGCTGCTGTTCAATGCTCATGTTTACAACTGATGCATTGATTCTGCTGCCGCAGGGTTGCATCTGCAGCTGCTGAAGCTGCTGCTGCATGCTGTTAAGCTGCAGCTGCAGCAAATGCAAGCGCTGCTCCAGGCTATGATGCTGATGCTGCAGCATCTGGCAGTTGTAATTATCGCATTTTGCTGCAGCTAGCTGATTTTCGGCCATCTGCGCACGGCGCGCTTGCTGCTGGTGTTGTTGCTGCTGCTGCTGCTGCTGCTCCATCTGGGCTATCATGATTCGCTGCTTCTGCAGCAGTTCTTGCTGCATCTGGAGCTGCCGGCGCTGCTCTTCAACCACCTGCCTGAGCCTGTGGGCATCGTGAGATAGCGCAGCAGCTGCTGCTGCTGGTTCGGCTGCCAGATGTCCTGGCCCAGCTGCTGCTGCTGCTGGTGCTGCTGCTGCTGCTGGTGCTGCTGCTGCCTCCTCGGTGAGGCAGCCAGCCACCAGGCGCCGCTGCACCTTGTAGTAAGTACACAGCTGCTGCACCAGCCCCAAAAGACTCACTCTTTTGAGGCAGCAGCTGCGGCAGAGTCCTCTTTGCTGGCTTGTGGCTCTGAGGCGTATGCATGCATCTAGCAGAATCTTCAGCCGATACTGCTGCTGCCGCTGCAGCCGCATGCACAGTTTCCGCTGCAGCTGCCGCTGCTTCTGCTGCGCCTCTTGCTGCTGCAGCACCTGCTGCATCTGCTCGTGCAGCTGCTGCTGTCCCTGGTCGGTGCTGCTCTGAGAATCCCTAGAAACTGCAATCGTTGCTTGACTCGACGGGTGCTGCGGCGGAGCTTCCTCGCTTTGGTGGCCTTGCAGCAGCAGCTGCTGCTGCTGCTGCTGCAGGTGAGGCTGTTGAGGTGCAGCAAGACACGCGGTGAAGGGCCCGCAGACTCTGGCTTTGTCAGCAATAAATTCGGGAAAGCGGCTTCCTGGAGGAGATGCATCTTCTCGGCCTTGCTCAGGCCTTTGCAGTTGGCGGAATGCTTCCTGCTGCAGCTGCAGCTGCTGTTGCTGCATATGCTGCTGCTGCTGTTGCATCTGCTGCTGCTGCATGTGCTGCTGCTGCATCTGTTGCTGCTGCATCTGTTGCTGCTGCTGCTGCTGGTGCATCTGTATTTGCTGCTGCAACGGCTGTTGGCCCTGCCGCTGATCGGCGGGCTCACCTTGCGCCAGCTCTCGCAGCATGAACTGCTCGACCAGCTCGTGCCAGTGCATGTCGTCCTGCTGCTGCTGCTGCCGCTGCGGTTGCTGCTGCTGCTGCTGCTGCTGCTGCTGCTGCTGTTCCTCTTGGTATTCTTCCTCCCCGTCCTCATCATAATTATATTCTAGAGGCCACGGGACTTGCGGCTTGTAGGCTGGCAGCCAATGGGGGTGCTGCGGCAGCCAGTGTGGCGGGAGCTCCCGCCGCCGCTGCCGAGCTGGTGGCTGCTGCTGCTCGAGCCTTTGCGGCTGCTGCTGTTGCGGCGGCTGCTGCTGCTGCTGCTGCTGTCTCCGCAAAACAGGAGGAGCCGACGCCGCCATTGCTGGCATAAGCTGCTGCTGCGGAACAGCAAATCCTGGCAGCACTTGCTGCTGTTGCTGCTCCTGAGATTGGGGCTCCTGCTCCCTTTTGGGGGGCAGGAGCTGCTGCGGAGCTGCCCGATGTTGCCTCACCGCCTGCTGCTGCTGCTGCTGCTGCTGCAGCTGCTGGTTGTGATGCACTGGGTGAGCGTGCGTCCACAAGTGCTCCAGTGTCTGATCTCCCTGTTCATGCCCCACTCTCTCTTCTCGTTCTCGGCGCAGCACTGGCTGCTCGTGCTGTTGCTGTTGCTGTTGTTGCTGCTGCTGCTGTTGCTGTTGCTGTTGCAGCGGCTGCAGTGGCTGTTGCGCAGGAGCTCCGCGAAACCGCTGCGGGACCTCGATCAACTCCAAAAGGTTGCAGGCAGCTGCTGTAGGCGCCCAGCGGCATCGATCTATCCCTCCACTAGCCCACTGCTGCTGCTGCACCTGCTGATGCTGCTGCTGCTGCTGCATTCCGTCCATTTCCCTCCGCTGGCAGGGCTGCTGCGCTTGGGGCCCCGCTTCGGGGGGGGAAGCATTTGCTGGCCAGAGTCCTTTAAGCAGCGGGGCGCCGAAGAAGGAGCACAGATCTGAATGAAGTCCCTCAAGCTGCTGGCGCAGCCTTTCCTGCTGCTGCTGCTGCTGCTGCTGCTCCCGCTGTTCCCTGAGGTGCTGCTCTTCTAGCCGGTTTTGCTGCTCCCTCATTCCCTCTTGAGCCCGCAGGTGGCGCTGCCTCTCGGGTATTCGCAGCTGCACACAAATGCACTCCTTAGTTTCATCTGCCCCGCAGACACACTCGAAGTCTTCATCTGCAGGTGGGCCTGCAGCCTGCTGCTGCTGCTGCTGCTGCTGCTGCTGAAGCTCCCGCTGCTGCTCTTGCACAGGACTGCTCCACTCCGCGTTCGAATCCCGCCACAATGCAAGGATGCTCTCTTGAGGAGTTATCGGGCTTCCTGGAGGCATAGCATGGTGCTGCTGCTGTTGTTGATGCCTAGGCGTTTGGTGGCGCTGCTGCTGCTGCTGCTGCTGGTGATGGTGCTGCTGCGGCTGCTGCTGCAGAACCACCTGCTGCAGCACCTGAGACACTTTGCTCTCTTGCACCTCGACTGGCGGAGCAGATTCGTGGAAGTGCCCTTGCCTCCATATGTCTCCGCAGTGCATTGTGCTGCTGCTGCTGCTGTTGGCGCCGAACCACGTTTTTGCTTCTGTGTTCTGCTGCTGCAGCTGTTCCTTCAAGCTACGCTGCACCTGCAGTCTGTGCTGCAGCTGCAATCGATACCTCTCAGAAGTCGGAACAGGCTGGAAAGGAGAGCAGCAGGAGCACATGGCGCCTCCATTTTCATGATGGTGCTGCAGCAGCTCAGCTTGCTGCAGCAACTGCTGCCGTTGCTGCAAAGCCTGTTGCGATTGTTGCTGTCTCTGGAGGCACTGCTGCTGCAGCTGCTGTTGCTGCATGCGTTGCTCTCTCATGCTTTGTTGCTGCATATTCTGCAGTATCTCCTGCTCTTGTAGCATTTGCTGCTGGTGCTGCGCCGCCTGCTGCTCTTGAAAAAGCTGCTGCTGCTCCTGCTGCTGCTCCGGCTGCACTGGCTCTGGTCGGGGGCAGTTTTGCTCAGGAGGGGGGCGGCAGCTCACTGACTCTATCAGAGGCATGCTGAGACCCTGCAAGGGCTGCCTAGGCACTTGCAGCAGCAGCTGTGATAGTTGCTGCTGCTGCGTGTTCTCCTGCCGTTCCTCTGTCTGCAGCGGCTTCGGCTGCTGCAGCTGGTCCCACGCCCTCTGTGAGAGGGTTCTTAAGTATGAAAAAGACGGGCTTTCGCTCAGGAGCATGTCACGCTGACTGTCAAAGTGCTGCTGCTGCTGCTGCTGCTGCTCTTGCTGCTGCTGTTGCTGCTCACTTGAGAGGAACGGAGACTGGCTGTGGAAGAAGCTGAGGCCGTTAAACGGCAGCTCGTGGGAATCTGACATTTTCAATTCCACAAAAATGCCACCGCTGCTGCTGCTATTCCTTCTGCTGCGCGTTGGTTGCTGCTGGTCCGCAGGGCAGCTCTGAGTGCCTCTGTGCGGTGAAGCTAGTCACGAGTTCACCGTTGGTTTGAAGCCAGCTTGCTTTCCTTGAACTTGCAACAGCTTCCATTAAACTGCAAGTAGAGTCTACTTGAGGGACTTTTGGCTTGCAAACTTGGCAGAAGGCCTCGTAAACGATGGTCGGCGGCTACCCGGGCGGCTGCAGGGTTGGCAGGAGGAGCAGGAAATTGTCAGCAGCGAACTTTCAGAGGCCCACTTCAGAAGGCAGATGAAACAATAGCAGGGCCTGGGTAATAGACAAGATGTGCTTGCGGAGGTTCCTGCTACAACTGCGTTGCGGAAACTACTGCTGGCGGAAATGGCTACCGCCGACCGTGGCGGCTGCAGTGCTGCTTGCCCTCGTGTCAGCGTGGAGACTCCCTTTCTCGGGCTGCGTAATATTGTATAAACACAAGTAAAAGGAAAAAAAGATGAAAAGGACTTCTTCGGACTCACTATGGCCGTGGACAGCTGCTGCTGCCACCAGGCGCTCGTCAAACCACCGACTTTGGCTGCGCGGTGGGCGGTAAGCGCGGGGCGGGGGCTTCAACTTGAGTTTGTCTGTTCAGTTTTCGATGTTCAACGGCGGAAAAAAAGCACACAAAAGAAAAAGAAAGCTTTTCGGACACCAACATACAGAGAAGGAGTGGGTGATTGTGCGTGTTCACAACAGCCATAGAGCATCGGCTCGGGCGATGTAACGTGCACTGCTGCTGTAACTAGAGGTAGAGGCGGGGCCAGTCTTCTCTTGGTTCAGATTCTGGAATTCCTTGAAAGGAAATCTAGTAGAAAACACCAAACTATAAACTTTAAAAAGGACAAATCTTGTGGTGTAACTGCAACAGCTGGCGACTGAGCGAGCCCGACCACCTAGCCGTCGGCTGCGGCTGGCACCTACTAAGGCCAGCCAGCCGCGCGCGGTTGGAGCACGGCGCCTTTTCGATTCTTCGCAAAAAAGCGAGATATGACATAAAAAGCTGTGTATGCAGGCTTCTTGTTTAGTCTTGTTTCTAGGAAAAATAAAATACGCAGAAGAATGCGTACGCGAATGATTAAGTTTGCCCTTTGCCCCCCACTACACTACAGGGGCCTCGCCACACGGTGAAGCTTGAGCTCGAGTTCGGTTGCCACGTTGTCTTCCACGCTAATTCGAGCCGAGACAGTCTCATAAAGGGCTTTAGCATTATTTTGGTGGCATTTTAGTTATCAATGCAGTCCAAATCGATCAGTTTTAGCGGTCCGTCTCCTTATGAGCAGCGGGTCCCTGCAGTGCACTAGTGGACTCGCTGCTGCCACTAGGTATAGACCTGACTGCTTGTCTGCTCGGTGTATCCCGATAAATCAAGCGAAAACTCCTTAATTTCACATAAGTAGCCTCAAAAGTCCTCTGATCCATGGAAAGGAGGCCATAAAGATCAGGCCCCCAGGCTTGACCCCCTAAGGTGGGTCGGCGCCTCGGCGACTTGGCCAGCCCGAAGACCCTGATGGGAAGTTGGCTTTCGTGGTCGGTTGGCCTTATTTTGCCTAATTTATCTCATAATTTGGTAGCAATATTACATTATATCGTGTCCTCTCCACGGAATAGGCCGCTATAGCCACACTAGGGGAATCATTGTAGTGCCCGCGCATTACAGTTCCCCTTCAGAGACAGGAGCGTAAGTCTTAGAACGCAGCTCCGGTGGTTGTAGCTTCGAAGGCTGCAGCAGAATCAAGAAATCGATTTATGTGCATTCTGGTACTATTTTCTTAACGCGGAGGACAGAAGTATAACATGGAGGAGGCAGCACAGAAGGCCATGGCTGCCTTCGCCGAGGGCAACGCCGAGACAGCACAGCAAATTTTGGGTTCTTTGGACTCTCCTCCAGTCCAATTTGCCCTACAGAGAACAAGGGAACTCGGAAATGAAGCTTTCAGGTCTTAACCACTAACGCTTATTACCTAAACCCCAATTCCAAATCCCCGGTCGCTCGATCCCAGCGCCCCGATCGCGACTCAGAACCCCTCAGCATCAACAACAAATCATGAAGTCCCTGAAAAAGTGATACAATTGCCTGGCTGCTTTAGGCAGTGGGGTTTCAACTGGCTGTGTGTGCGCGGTTCAGGGCAGGCAACTATTCATCAGCTCTGCAGCATTACAGAGACGCCATTGTTGCACTCAAACACCTCATGCCTTCTCCCGAAAAGGCCAAAACCGCGCAGCAGCAGCAGAACACATGGCGCGAACAACTGCAGCAGCTCCACTCCAACTGCAGCGCCTGTTATGCGGCTCTCAGCAACTACGAAGAGGCTCTCAGTGCCGCCCGAGATTGCATTAAGCTCAATCCCAAGTGGACTAAGGTGCAGGAAACATTTTCTGCTGCTGATGTTGTTTCAGGCGTTGAGCCTCAGCCAATGCAGTTTGTGTTATGTCCATTGGTTCTGTTGCTGTGAGCATCCTTGCATGCACTTAGGGGTTTTTACTGAAGGATCACGGGGCAGCTGAAACTCTTCTTCCCAGAATCCGTCTCGCCTTTTCCGATTTGAATTGTATTCATTTCTGTGACTTTATTTCTACGTCGTGGAATGAAAAGCATGGGTGAGGTATCTTCGCTGTGTGAGTCCTCCACAGGGCTGGTATAGAGCAGGGAAGGCCCTATATGGCAAGGAAGACTTCGAAGGTGCCCTCAAGACATTTATGCATGCACAGCGGCTGCAGTCCGGAGACGAAGAACTGGCGAGCTGGGCAGAAAAAAGCAAAGAGCAGCTGCAGCGACAGAGGAGATGCATGCGTTTTAGTGTAGACTACAGCAGATTCCAGGATGTGGACCTGGGAGATGATGATGAGGCACTGTCAGTGAATACCTTCCTCACTGCCGTTGTCTTCCTTTCCACAAATTCTGCATCGTTTGCTTCTCCTAGCGCAGCCATTGCCTGTTCGTGTTTGTGTAGTTGCTGTTGCTCTTGGTTTTCCTGTTGGTCTGCTGCTGCTGCCTCTAATGTAACTGCCTCGGGCCTTTTGCCTGACTATTGCTCGTGGCGCCATTGGTATTGCTGCTTGTAGCCTTTGCTGTAGCGGGACTTGCTACTGCAGCGCATATGCACGCAGGGAGGCGGCAGCTTCTGCAGCAGTTGGTGGGATCGGCGGCAATGTCCTCGAGTTTTCCCCAGAAGTTTCAGAGGAACAGCGCCACCAGATAGAGGCCCTACTGACAGGTGTAGCTTCCTCGTTATCGTTGCCGTTGCGGCATGCTTTGCCGCTATTGTCGCTGCTGCTGCGATTATGAAACTGCTGTAATGAGCTTTGCGCTCCAGCTTGACAGTAGTTGTAGAGCTGAGCGTGGAGATAGCAAGGGTATTCTAGGAACTAAAAAAATGCATTTGTGCAACTTCATAAAGGCTGTTTCCCGAAACAGCGGCGGCAATGCAGGAAGCAATCATTGGTGCCGTTACTATAGTAAAAGGCAAGCATTTAAACAGCTGTTTATGCTGCAGGAAATGGTGCTGGGTCTGTGAGTAAGCGAACCAGCAATTTATCAAAGCTTTTACATTTTGACCCCGCAAAAAACGCTGCTGAGCCATCGCAGGACTTTTCCGTTGTATATGAACAACTGCGTGCTGCACCTGGGTCTCCTGAGAAGAAGCAGCAGCGACTAGCTGCCCAAGCTGGCGTGGCTTTTTCCAAGTACCTCCAGGAAAGTTTTTCTTTCTGGCAGTTTTTTCCGTTTATCTGACTAATTACTTCTGGAGTGTCTAACAGGCTTCTTCAACCCTCTGTTTGCATGTGGTTCCATGGATTCTCCCCGTGGATTCTTCTTTGTTCTTCCGTGCGCCTTTATTTCCACCTCCACCTGCCGTTTTTTATTTCCTTCTCATATTCTCTATCAATTTGCTGCTAGCTTGTCAGAGAGTGGTCCTTGCTCAGAATATTTTGAAGCTCCTTCCAGCGTGGAAAATCAACTTTTTCAAAAAGATTGACTTTCATCTTCAGCGAAAGTTCTTCAAGTGACTACTTCGCTGATTGATGGGTGATGTAATTGCTGTTCGTGGCCCAGCTGTACGATTGTCTCTGTTGCTATTCATATGCTGCTGCAGATGGGGACAGACCTCCGTGAAAGCCAGCGATGTCGCAAGTCTGCGAATTGTCCACTGTCCAAGGCTTTTCGGTCTAGTGTGATGAGAGCAATCAGGCACACGCTGCGCCGTGGAGCCAATAGCACGAAAAGCACGAATAGGAGTAGCGACAGCAGCTGCTCCACTAGCTCTTCCTGCAAAAAAAGCAACGGGCTCAGCGTTGACCATCAAGACACCGTCTCCAAGGGGCACCATCATGTCCACCTAGAACAGAAGCGGCAGAAGGAGCACTGTCTGTTTTTGGGCGTGGGTGACTGCGTGACTTTGCTTGAAGTTGCTCAGCTTAATGCTGAGGAGCAGCAACGAAGCGAAGAAGCGCATCCCCCACTAAGCTTAACAGCAGTTCCTCTGTAT
The DNA here is from genome assembly GCF_000499385.1 of Eimeria necatrix. Taxonomy (NCBI): domain Eukaryota; phylum Apicomplexa; class Conoidasida; order Eucoccidiorida; family Eimeriidae; genus Eimeria; species Eimeria necatrix. Next base: position 122,013 of record NW_013651687.1, on the reverse strand, counting down.
TCCTCTCCTGCTCTGAGTAAGCCCTGCATTTTGAGCCCGCTTTCTGCCAATAGGAAAAAACTGTCTACACCTGAATACACAATACCTTTCACACATCTTAATCCCGAATTTTTTTTTCTGGGGCACTAGGTTTTCTTTCACGTCTTAGGACTTGGGTATATTGCTTGGGGCTAAACATTATAGGTTTCGGTGGTGATGTGAGTGCTGCAGTGGCGACATATGCCTCATTGTTAAGAGCTAGAAAGGCATCAGAGGCCATACGCTTCTTGCCTTTGAGCCCGTACCTTGTGCAGCTGCAGCAGCGGCAACAGCAAGAGATGGAACAAGAGCAGCTGCAGCAACAACAGCAAGAGGGGCGGCAACAGCAGCTGCAGGGGCCAGCGGAAACTGCGACATGCAGCGAGCTGACAGAAACTGCAGATTCTGCTGCCGCAACTGCAGAGAAGCAACAGCACAGCTACAGCAGCAGCAGCAATAATAGCAGGAAGCAAATGCCGTTGTTAGTACAGCAGCCCTTTGACTGTCTTGTCATGGACCCACTGCTGTTTGAGGTCGGTGTTCTAGGGAGGCAGCTGATACCTCTGGCGCGCCATGCCCGTACGCTTTGCATCCCTAAGCCGCTGGTAGTTCCGTCCAGGTAAGGGCGCTCCTGGGTGTTCACTATAAGCACACCACCTCACATTCCTTAGCTGCTGGATGCTTCAATTGGATTCTATCCCGGTATTGTTTCTTCTAAGGTAGAGATGATGCTTACGGATCGGAATTGTTCGTCTACGCCACATAGTTCTGGTTCAGAAGTTCATGGAAAACTATGCAGAATCGAGAACCTACGATCTCCCCAGTCTTCTGAAGCTTGACGCCAAAGCTACACTCTTCAGAGCTTAAGACCTAAGATTTACAGTCTGCGTGTTTTCTCTGAAGCATTAAAATTTGGATCCAAGCTTTCGAAGTTCGGCTACCAGCGATCAAGCCTCTCAGCGCTCTTCCTGACGTAGTAAAAGGGAAGGGCCAAGAAGAGGCAACAGCCGGCCAGGCAAATCAATTCGACTTGTCTCCTCTTGAAGCCGCATCACGGTGGACGGCCCACGTGGAGCCTGTTGCTTTGCAGCTGTGTCCAAGTGAGGCAAAAGAGGCTGACAGGGCAACCGCACCAGCAGAAACGGGCAGTGACGCTTCGTCCGCATATTCTTACGGAGATATTTGTACACCGCGGACAAAAGCCAAGGCGGTGCTTTCACTTCGTTTTGACGGTCCTTTGGAGGACCTGGATAAGGTGACAGCCGAAGGCTATTTTGTAGTTTTCGTGTTGCTGTTTCTGCTGCCGTTGCTGGTGGTGCCGGTTCTCAGTAGTGCCTGTTTTGAAACGTTCCTCCACACGGGCACGTTATGTGCGAAGGAGCGAATTTGAATCTCTGGGTGAATCTGCTGCTATTGCTGCCAGGACTTGCCGTTGCAGCAATCGACGAAGGTCTTTCTTGAGAGCAACTCTCACCCTGGCATTGTGAATGCATTCGCTGTTTGGATGGAGTTTTTCGAGAGGCAAGTAGAGCCAACAGAGGAAATGTCTGGGTGTGATGACCGCCACTCACCCGAGAAACTCTTTTTGTCCACAGCTCCCCACGAGGCAGGACAGCACAGCAGCTTCAACGCAGCATCAGCAGCTGAGGGAAGGCACTATGGAATTCGGCACGTGAAGCAGGGCCTGGTCTGGGTCCCCACAGTATGGGTGGGAGCAAATGAGGGCCTCACGGTGCAGGTGGCGCACACACCGACAAAGCTCTCCCTCAGGTGCTGTTTTCACACTGCAGCGACAATTGCTGAAACCTAAGAGCTCACCGCCAAACGGTGATTCTGAGCTGCAGTTCTCAACCTGCCAGCCCTAGGCCCCTCAATGGAATAGTCTTGCTTTCCTCGAGCGTGTCAATGCGACACAGAATTCTGGAGGTCCCAGGTGATCCCGAGAGATCCATAGCCATTCCGGCCAACCGACCTTCCCCGGCGTCTGAGCAGCGAGCAGCAGTCCTATCCTATCAGCTGGACATCGCACGAGACCCCGTTTTGACTCGCTGTAAGTACTTTCAGACAAGACACAAAATAGGCAGGAGCTCATTCTGCATGTTTTCGTTTGTCATCGCGGCTTCAGGTCGTGGCCGTGTGTAGTCATAGCGAACATCCGCATTTGGCATTGCCCCACTATCATCTGCTTCTGTCCTCTACCTTTTAACGCTGCGTGGATAGACATTTCTGTCTCTCGTGAACCCAAAAGGGCTTTGAGCCTGAATAACACTTGCTCTAGATTCTGGATTCAATGTTTTGAGTGCAGTGCTACAAGAAACACTTCTGCAGCAAGTGAAAGGCCAGATATCAAGCTTTGAAAAATCAGTAAAGAGAAAACTGCTCCTGCAGAGGGTCAAGGCAAGCAACTGTGGTCCCCATGGGGGCTCGCCTGAAGGGCCTCAGCAACAACTGGCAAAGGCTGTGCGCGCGTCACTTCCGATTTCGATCTTGTGCGGCGGTTGCTGCGTGCTTCTGCCCCTGCTTTCGCTCGAGGCAGCAGTTTATGCATTTCAAAGCTCCGCGGAGATGCGGGATGTGCGAGACTGTGGGGCATTAATGCCTATAAGAATGCTTGCAGCGGAACCGCTTAGTGGGGCATATGCAATAACCCAAAAGCTGCTGGCTGTGAACGCCGAGGTGTGTTCTACATTGCAGAGCTATTTGGGCTTGAGCCTAGGCCATCTATCTTGACACAATTCGTTAGACTGTCGCCCTGCCAGCCTGTAGCTCGAACTCCCAATGATGGTGCATTCATCACTTTTGTTCTGCACTTCTTTGTGTCCTAAACTATTCTGGCTTTATGTCCTTCTTTTGTGGGCTCATACTTGCTCAATGCAAGGCGTACTGGCTGTCAGTGTGGATTTGTCCAATGCGTGTGGCGCAGAATACGTTCAACCACTCCAGACAAAAATACACGCAGCCAGCCGGAGGTGGCTGGCGCCCTGTCAAAGAGCTCTCAGAAAGTATCAAAACGGCCTCAGCAACGGTCCAGAAGCAGCAAACGCAAAGCGTCGAAGTTCCTCCAAAAGAATCCAAGGCCACTGGGGCTTCACTGCAGCACAGAGCGAAACTAAAGGACACGACAAAGGTGATACAGACGAGCATCTTCTCTTTGCTTCCACCAGAAGGTACAAGGGGCTTAATGCTTTTCCGCCTGAAGTCAAACACGGGCCACGAGGGGAACATAATAATGGAAGAGCCAAACCGAGGCTTGCGATCAAGCGATCAGATCATGTGCATTCATAATGCTGCTCAGCAAGATTCGGCGTGGTGTTCAACTGTTGCTGTTGCTGCTGCTGCTACAGATGCCGAAGATAGTACCGCTCTTCTTGCCATTGCAGAGGCGCACCGGATGAAGCCGGGAGAGGATATTAAGCAGCAGCTGCAGGTGGCGCTGCAGCAGCAAGATCATATTGGCAGCACTCCAGGGGCTCTGTCTAGGCTTGAGTATCCTGTGACATTGCTTGCCTCCCTTGGTCTTGATAACGCTGGAGTTGGAGGAGGAATTTACGCTCTTTCTAAATACGTCTCGCGGGTAAGTCGACGTCTGCGCGTGAAATATGAGAAAATGGTGCAGAAAGAACACATGCGTTACATCCACCTTAGAGTAACTTGCGGACTCACGACCACGCAGAAAAGAGACAATTTTAATAGAAACTGAACTGGCAGAAAAGATACATGCAGACACATGAGCCAGGAAAGGCTATATATGCCTCAAATCACTCTTGCTGGCATACAGCTGCGAGGCAGCCAGTCCACCACGTAGAAGCAGCTGCACAGTGTGAACAAATCAACACAGGTGCCCAGGGCACCCAGAGTCTTGCAGTGCTTCTGCTGCTGTTCCAGGTGTGCCGGCTCTTGCTGCATTTGGCTTGGTTTAGGCCCTTCTCAGGAGAAAGGACTCCAACATGCTTCTGTCGGGAGTGCGGGTAATGGCCACGCTGCTGCAACTTGGCGTGCAGCCTGAAGGAGATAACGCTGCAGTGGAAACAGCGGCGGCGAAAGTGTGGCATGCTGCAGCTGCTGCTGCAACAGCTGAGGAAGGAACTTACTATGAGGTGTCCCTTGATGAGGAAGACTTTTTGCTATTAAGCGACCCTGTAAATATTTGGAGTGCAAACTGTAGTAAGCACATGCCATAATCGTGTGACTTTGCTTTAGGCGAGTGTCTTACTTGATTTTATTTGTTATGCAACTTCTGCATCTGCTCAAGAGCATGCGCAGCTTCGTATGAGACTGCACTGGGTAATACCGATATGGTTGATTTTTGATTTTTTGCCGCTGTTGCTGTAAAGCTCCTGTGCTGCTGCCTGCTACTGCGATTCAGACTCACCCAGGGCACAGCCCTTGTGCTGTTGCATGTTCTGAAAAAATGTTGCGATCTTGTAATGCAGTAAAACGGACAAGAAGCTGTTGGTACTGCTGCAGGTCCGGAGACACTGGCAAGCTTCAATAATAGAGGCTGCCGAAAAGCCGATGATCTCGTCACTTTCAAAGCCCAGCGCAGCGGCATTATCAATGCCCTCGGGATATGGTTTGAGTTTGACATGGGAAAATACACGGTGTCCACCCAGCCCCTTTCCGTGAGGAAGATACTGGAGCAGCAGCAGCAGCAGGAGCCTGGAGGAGCAGTGATTGGTGATGCAACTGCTGGCAGTAGAGCCAATGTGCATTACACACAAGCCTGGAAGCAGGCAATGGTCTACTTCCCTCCCCAGCCAGTGGGTTTTTAGAGCCGGCCCAAGAGGGGGGAATTATGGGGGAACACGTTTTTGCTTCTGCACCTGCTGTTGCCGTTTCTCGTGTTCTCTCTAGTGCTGCTCTCCCCAGGCATAAGTGCACCAGTTTAAGTGAATCACTAAACGGCAAAATACCAAAGCCCCCTTCTTCTGTCCACATAATTTAAGTATGCGCGTGCATACTACGCAAATGGTTAAATAGCCCTGCTGTCCAGGTGTGTTGAGCCGCCTGCCACAGTACCGTGGGCCTGACTTTTGTTGAGCTCTAATCAGCAGTTTCGGGAGCTGCGCCATGTGCTGCTATTAAGGATGCCGCATAAATTGCAGTCGGAGAAGCTATGGGTGCTGAAGTTGTTACGGGTGCTTTTGTCCTGCAGGTGTCACGCGGGGAGACCATTCCCGTTCGTCTGCAAGCAACTGAAACCAAGCTGAAAGCATTCTTGAGTCCTTGCAAGAAAGCAGAGGAACAGAACGAAACTACAGAAGATAAAGAGTAGGGACTACTAGACTGCATACGACACTAACAGGAAATGCCGTGCCACTTTTGTTGCTCCCCTGCTTCCCACCACTACCTGCACCGGTACTCCTCGCTACACGCCAAGTCATTGGTGCTGGCGGTGTTGCTGCGGTTACTCATTGGTGCTGGTGGTGTTGCTGCGGCTACTCTTGTAGGTATGAAAACCGCATGCACTCGTTGTGGAAATCTCTGCGTGAGGCGCACTGGGAGGCGTCTGAGGCCTGGGTTCAACTACTTTACTCCCCAACCGACTCCGCAGCAGCAACAGCTGCTTCACGTCCCCAGCCTGCACAGGTACAAACAGCGAAGCGTCCGAACAACCACGCTGGCTTAGGCTGCTTCAAAATTTTCGCAGTAGTTTTTGAGTGTGTAGTAAGCCCAGTAGTGGCACTTCTTCCACTCTGACTTGTATAAAAGACTGCACTGTATAATGCGTGCTAAACATAACTCTTTGGGATGCCTGTCGACTTGATTGTTGCTCAGTAGCATTATTTCCCCAAATATATGCTGCGTTGAGAGTCACTCAAGTCCGTTGAACATCTGCGCAGTTGCCTTTCTTCCGACACAACACCTCGAAATCTTTTTCTCTGCCTCCTGCTGTCCGAATCTCTGTCCCTTCCTGCTTTTGCCTGTCTCTCAGTCTCCGTCTATCATTATTTTGTTTCCTCTTTCTCTACTGCACTACTTGCTTGTGGGTGCTTCACTGAGTCGCTTCACTTTTTGTGCGTTACTGTGCTTTACTCTGTCCTTTCAGATCGTTGCCACAGCCACAGAACTTGGTTGCTGGGCCGGCGAGCAGCGAAGCTTCTTCCTGGATCCTGGGGACGCCGCAGATGTACTTCGGGCACTGTTCTTCTGAATAATGAGCGTTACTTGCTAAACACTATGAAAAATAAACTCTCGACGTAAACACCAGTCTAGTAATGCTTCTGGTGCCTTCCTATACTTGAGTTTGCCCCTTTCTCAACCTTTACAGTGTTGGCGAACTAAGCCCCAAACCGTAGCTCGAGAAGCATGCATAAGTGACGAAAGACGAAATTAGGCATGCCCTCAAGGGCACTGCCAAACCATTGGTAGCCACACAGCTACTAAAAGTCGGCTTTTATTATGCTGCGGCACGCCAAGCAGCAAGAATCGGGGATTCACGCTACACCTGTCGTAACGTCGCTTTCATGCTGCATACACTGCAACGGCTTCTAAAAGTGCTGCAGTGAACCCCGGAACAAAAGGTGATGCGAAAACGACTTTAGCGAGGTTTCCTGCGTCCCCCTGCCTGTACAGTTGTCCATCCATCCGCTCCCGAATGGTGTTCTTCTGGCTGTAGCTCATTTGTTGCTCCTGCTGTTTGACGGGAGCGTGTTGAAGCTGAGAGCGAATACCGCAAACGCACGAAACTTCACACCGTTTTCATGTCGGACATCACTGCTTCGTGTCAGCCACCACAAAGCAATAAAAATAGTTGCATTCCTAGATCCTAGAATCCTGAACCGAGGCTCTCAGCACTTCAAAAAAAAATGCGTACCGATGCCTTCGTTTGGGCTCGGAGCGATCTCCACAGATGACATGAGGTCTTCTATCTCCCCTTCAGCGTCACTGCCCTCACTCATACTACAGTCAGCTGAAGAAATCAACACCAGCAGCAGAAAAAGAATCACGCACCTGTAGACAGATGCAAGAACCAACTGGTATAGCAGCAGCACCCGCGTCGGCAGCACCACATTCCCGTGAAGCTGCCCGGAGAAGTGCTAGATGTAAGAATCTAAGCTACTGTGAACGAAGTGCTGTTCCGCCCGGCGAGCACAGGCACTGTTGCTTGTTTGGATAGCATGCAAATTGTATGACTGAAGCGGCAGAAATAGGCATGCATGCAGCACCAGCTGGTGCTGCGTGTAGGTGCTGGCCCCCTCACCTTCAGCTTCACGAGCATTCCCACACTGAGATTTTGCGCTTGAAGTCGCGCGCTGACTCTGCTGCTGTTTCACTACGGAAGCTAAGTCGAAGCAACCCCGGCTGATCTGCTCATGCAAATCTACCAACAGCTGAGCCACCTCCAACTGAGCAGAGGACGCGAACACAGTGGCAACAGCACGGCCGTCTGCAGGCTAGTAGTGTATCCAACAAAAATAATTTCGTCTTCTGTGTGGTTCTGGCCCTTACAACTCGATCTTTGAAGCGAAGGTTTAACATTGGGTAACTGTGAACTACTCTTCTGAGTCCCTCACGTCGCTGTCGTCTTCAACTGAGACCGAAAAATCGCTTGCGAGCCTCTCTGAAAGCGTGCATGCCAAGTCCTCCACGTCAACGTTTTTGTCTGCACAACTCCAGCTCAGCTACAGTCCCATAGTCCCTACGCAACTGCAGCTTCGGCTGCTGCGAGCAGCAGAGCATTACGGCGCGAGCATGAGAAGTCGGGTTTTGTGATATCTCACTCTCGCGAAACTCAGCAATGAGGTCTTCATACAGCTTCTGCCGCTTTCGATGTGAATCCCTTCCACCCCATCCTTGCTCAACGGCTAAGTTGAGGAGTGTCCTGCAGCCCGAACGGCAACAGTAAGGAGACAGAGGCCGTTTCAGTTGGGCATTTGAAGCATTGTATCTTGGGACACGTCATATCTTAAGTTGCAGATTGTGTATTTAGCAGTGATTAACGTAAAGGCCAGGCACTACACGTGCTCACCACTGCGCCAGGACCGCCGCAGCAGCTTCCCTGAAAATTGGCTCCGCCTCCTGGTGCCGCTGATGCATTTTCGGGTGCTGTTGGTGCCAATTTTGGATTTATGTGCAGAAAAAAAGTCTGACGGGCGTGAAATGCAAAGGAAAGGCGATTTCACCGATCTCTGCCGATGCTTATGGAGCATTGGAGAGGTCGGTGTACTTCGCCACTCCTCGAGCCTGCAGCGGACTCCGCGGTTAGCGCTGGCTACAATGTAATTCACATAAAGAAGCGAAGGTATTCAGAAAGACGGCCAAAGCTCACGCAACGATGACTTCAGAGGAACAGGTGGCGTGGGGAGGCTGCGGAGTGTCGATCAAGTGCCACGAAACATACTTTAGGGACTTCTAAAGTATGCTATTTTTTTAATGTCTCGGCGAATGATTAACATTGGAAAGATTAGGAGCTAAAAAGAGCACTGAAGAATAATACTCTTGCATGCGTTGGGCCCCACACGGACTGGACCGCCGCCGACGCTTCGAAGGTGCTGCAGACCTTGTTCCCAAAAAGACAAGCGGAAGAAAGCTGTACCTTAATATTCCTCAAAAATGCGAGCTTTAGAATTACTCTCTCAATATTGCTTCTAAATGAAGCCCAGTACTTGTTAGTTTTGCATGGCTGGCCCAAACCTATGCAGACGACTTCAAAGCCCGATGACACAGAAGCTGCGCGCCTTCCAGCCTTCGCGAAAGGTAGGAAGACAAGCCAGTAAAAAGAGATAGGCTATCACAAATTTCGCATTGCGTCATCACCCGAAATTGCTCTGGAAAGTTACTTTAGAGGAATAGAGCCCTAAATGCCGTTGGCAAACATAGAAGCACTGCGCTTTTGCGAGAATTTAGACAGCCGTTTCACGCCACACAGTTCAGACTACGCGCCTCAAGCATACATCAAAAGCTATCTTTATTCGTAAAAAACATTCTAAACGTTGGGCTGGATCAGAATTGGGTGGCATTCTGGAACATGGCAGCCATCGTAAGCCACAGGGTTGGGCTTGCGTGTGTTCGTGTCAAACCGGTGAATCGTTGCCATTTGCTGGTCCATAGTTTAAATTCACTATGATATTTGAGAAGACTTGCATTAGACTTCCGCAACTACACATGGAGGCTCCATTATGCTACAACAGAATGCGTGCAAGACCGACGTTTCCACGCAAGTGCTTCACACATCAATTTTTTAGAAACATCTCTTGGGCCAGTGTTCTAAAAATGGCTGTTTAGATTGTTTAACGCATCGTTTGGTTCATCTAGACATCGCGTGGGCCTTCGTCGAGTTAGACGGCCGTGACGAAGTAGCGGCAATGACTGCTTGTGCTCTTGAAGAAGAACTAAAACTGGGCTCACCATGCCCTCGCAGGCCTGAGACTATGTGTACATTGTAGAAAACGCGCAGCAATCCGGCGTTTTATACAGAAAGAAAGGGTTACCTAGAACTCAATCATGGGGTTAACAAGTGAAAAAGCTGCAGTGTATTATGAACTCCATGTGATTGCATCTAGTATATAGCATGCTCGCAGGTCTCCCATCTCCAAAAAAGCACGCAAGCGGCTGAAACTCTTGCTGTTTAACGGGTAAATTGGCGGGCGTGCAGCTCTGCGTTGCTAGAGCATAAATGCCGTGGTCATGAGGCGACTCTGCTTGTTCTCCAGATTCGCTTTGAGCTCCTTCAGATTTTCAAGGCCTGCATCTCGTTCTTCAGCTTCTAGTGCCTCTCTGTGTGCATGATGAAGCCCCACAGCAGCATAACCCACTTCCTGCTTCCGCCTCTGTACACGCTGCCGGAGTTGCTGCTCTTCGCCTTCTTCTGGAGACTCCGACGCATCTGCGACTGGTTTCGCTTCCAACTTTTCTTCAAGCGCAAATTCTGACTCAAGACCGAATCCACTTTCCGAAGCTACGTAAATTTGATGCTGGCGTACGATTGCCAAAGCCATCTGAAGAAGGTGTGGGTGTTTGACAGTCCCTTACGCACAAAAGTGGGCAGGATCGACGAAAATTTAAGCCATTACTTTCAGAGAAGCAACGCATTGCAAGATAATAGCAGCATGAGTTGCAGTTTAGGATGCTAGTAAATCATCTTAGCATTCATCTTTGGGTGTTTTCGCCTTATTGTTTGGCAGGAATACTGCTTGCGCCAACTTCTTACCAGCCCAGTTGTAGTACATGTGGCACATCTTGTACGAAAGAACAGCAAGGTATTGTTTTGACCAATCACTTTCGTCTGAAAGCCCACAGAAAGGAAGCCAAGCACCCCACTTGGCCTCACACAGTAAAAGTTTGGCTACCAGTAAGCCCTTCTAGCAGTTGCCAGGCATCGTTCTTCTTGATTCTCCAGGCTCCTGTCGACGTCAGCTGCGGGAAAACAGAGTTTATCCTTACTTTGCACAATATGAAATTCGGAAGCAGAAGGAGACCCTCGGGTTGGATCAGCTGTCCCAATGAGGAACTTCTCTTCGAGGGTTTCCGTATTTGGAAGCACCGGGGTGATAGGTCCACTGCACCACAGCAGCAACGGAGAACAAGGGCATAAAGTGTGGTGCACTTCTCGAGCAGTCCTTCGTGCATAGCAGAGATGCTGGCAATGCAGTAGTCCCCTGATCAAGGCTACGCTGGAGAGAGGCTAACCTATCAATGTATGAACCGACTGGGAGCCCTTGAACCCCTTCTCTTCCCTTCATGAAGAACTTGATTGGGTTGGCGGGGCGATGCGGGTTTACCAAAACATTAATGAAAACGCGCTGACACATTCCGCAGACTGCACAGGGGAATCTAGAGCTATGGCGGTTACCCCTGCAAACCGTGGGAAGGATTAGAAAACTTCAGTGTGATGCTTATACGGGTACGGAAATGCAGCATTTGCTCTTTTATTTGTAGAGCTTGCACTGCAACTACAAGCAAATGTACCTGAAAAATCTGATGCACTGTGGCTTTCTTTAAGTAGATGATGTCTCCGGGATTTAGCCCGCTACCGACGATTTTGACTTCCGCAGCAACCTCTCCATCCACAGAGACAATAGATGCTCCGAATTCTGCATTACAGTCGTAACTGGAAGCTGGTGCCAGCGCTTGGTGCTGCCTCTTCTTCCACGTGCATTCCTCACTTTCATTCACTGTGGCTGCTTGGAAAACGCGCATGTTTGTGCGTCACATATTTGGAGAGACTGCGTTCGATGAATTTCTCAAGCTGACCGTTGGAGCCATCAGCCGATGCTGAAAACAATAACGTCGTCTTGATCATCCACCTGGAATTCGCCCTAGCGTATACCAGAATAGGATGGTCCTCCGGTAGTGTGATTCCTTCCTCATCTTCTCTTCGCTCAAACTGAGGAGGGCAAAATTAGAAGAAAGGCTTTCAGGTTCAGCTCTGCTATCAAAAAGAAAGAAGGAATTTGAGAAAAAGCTGTCGCGCTTGCGCTTATGTTGATGCCTCTTCAAAAGCAGAAGGTGGCATGAGCAGCAATCTACCGGTTCCATAATAGTCACCACATAGTACAAACACTTGGAGTTGAGTGTATACCTGGAACTTTTGTGGTTCAGGGAAGGTAACGATGCCGACTATGAAACCTAAAGGTCTGTAGAGAGGCACCATATCCTCCGGAAGCTTAAACCGAAGGATGTATCGGCCTTCTGAATCGGGAATTGCTCTTGGACAGCTCAGAGTTTGAGCTTCCGGCAATGCATATTGTCCCAGTGCTTCCGCTTTGCCAGCAAACCTCCGCATGGCAGAACCCGAACACACCGACACAGTCACTGCAAACTCTGCATCCGGGAATGCGGCTGCCATTGCATGTTCTACAGTCAGTTCACACGTTTCTGGAGAAAATTCGATTTTCCCTAGGTCAGCATCAACAACTCTTCTGATTGCTCCTACTTCGTGGGCCAGAACGTCCCTTATCTGAGAAATGCCGCTGGGAGACGATCTATATATAAGGAGATGAACCGGTGCACGCCTAATCTTTCCATCGCCGAACCTAAGGTTCAGTTTTTCCCAGAAAAGTTTAAAATGCCTAGCCATGTCCCTTATGACTCCAGCACGGTAGTTATGCGGCGAAGACGCTCCAATGTGGCTGACAAACTGAGTATGTTCGATGTTTGTTCCGCCGACAATGCCAACAACCCCGCAGCGTGCGTTCGGTGGCCTGAAGACACGAAACGTTCGCAGCGAAAGGCACTTTCCGGAGTAAAGGCTAGCAGCCTGGAGAGAGATGCATTGGTGCAGCCTTCAGATGCACTGAAATGATAGGCAATTCAGTGCCTGGCACTGGGTTACCTTCGAAGCCTAGCTTAAGTATGATGTGCTGAAGGTCTAAATATGCGCCGATGCCATACATACCCGAATGAATTGACTGCAATGCCGATCACCCTTACTACTTCAGAAACCTGAAACTATACACACATACGCTCCTCAGGTAACCACTCAGCACGGTTCTTCACCTGACTAATTGCAGAATGCAAGGAAGAAGGGTAATTTTACCACATGCACATGACGCAGCTACACTCACCTTCTTGATTCCCTCACTTAGCGGAGCTAGCAGCTGGTCGGCAGCCCAAGGCACTCCAGCATGATTTGAATCATCAGTGATCTTCGTCTGGAACTGTAGGTATACGTTCCACCACATATTCATCGACTTATCGTCAGGTCTATTCTTAAAACTCTGAAGAGTCTGCAGCTTGCAGCATTGTATAGGAAAGTCTAACTGAAGTGACACCTGCACATTCGCACAAGGGGGCCAGCAAGATACCAGAGGTAGCCCTGTTTTCGTTACGTAGCACGGGCACCTTACGTGTATTGTGAGATGATAGACAAACCTAATGTGCCGCAAGGCCTTTCGGGGCGCGTACTTGTTTTGCAGCCACTCGCACTCTGTTGTTGACCTCATCTGAGTCATATGCAAGCAACACAATGGCCCCCCGGAGATACTGCCTGTTTTCACTAAAAAGTTCTCGCAAACTTCTCTTTGTCCGTTCTACCCTTCCTTTCTTCCAGTCTTGCTCGCTTCTGACAAAGTGCTCGCAGCAGGCAGGAGCTTCCATGTCAACCACCAGTTGATTCTTGTAGCGAATTCTAAACGCCCAACACATTTTAATCTGTGCACCGTTTTTGTTATTCATTATCTATCCTGGGATGCACCAGGCTTGGTGCCGGACGATTGCGCTGCAGCTACGCAGAGCATCACATCCAGGAAATAAATCACGCAAAATGTTCACTTTTTGATGCTCTCGGGTTCGGCTGCACGCGAAATGGCTGTTTGGTGAACCACGCACAGTCCCCAGCTTGTCTCGCAATTAAGGGTACTTTTAGTGGAGTGCGAACAGTTTCAGTTATCTTCTTCATTAAAGGGTAGTCACCTCTGGCGTGTGAGTTCGATTGTATTATTGATAGTTTCTACTGCTCTAGAACTACCGTGTTCCCTGCGCCCAGTGCAGACAACCAGCATCCAGCGACCACTCAAGGGAACTTTGTGACGTAGAACCTGAGGAGAAGGACAAAAGAAATTTCACATAAATATTTAGCTTTGCACTGTGGAGGAGCCATCGAAACCTGCAAGGAGTAGCTGGTGCATGTGGGCATGTGGTTATACCCCTCATCCTGCATCTAGTGGGACTGATGTCTCGTCGGCACTTCCAGAAATTTCGTACGAGGTTGTTGCAAAGCCGGGCACGGAAATCTGGGGATAGGTCTACGTATGTGTCTTGTTGATGTTCTTTTTCTTTGGCGCCCCACGAGATCCTGGGCTCCCCAAAGGATGGAGAGTTTTCTATGAGCCTTTTTAGACTCGTTATCTGCGTATTACTCAAAAGTACACATGTTCAAGTGTCGAATACAGCTTCTTGCGCACAATCACCCAGAATAATTTCTTTAAACTCCCTATTGGTTGCCAATCACGTGGCAGGGCATGCGCTGCAACGTACATTCTCCTGGATGTCCACTGGGAGCCCGCTATCATCACCAATGCGCAACTTTAGCTCCGCCATTTGTTCTCTCACTGCCGGCATGCGGAGGATGCTGTTCATTAGCTCCGTGCACTCGATTAGGGTCTCCTGAGCGCTCTTAGGCCTCATAATAGGTCGGCAGCTTCCTATCGCCTAAAACAGTCGCGCCGCAGGCGTCAGCTTTACATTTTCGCGTCACCACTGCTCACAGGGATTTCGGCGTGTGTGTGTGTCAGTGTCAGTATTCCGGTGCTCTTTTGAGGTCCGTTGGCACAGCTCGCAAGCAATGTCACAGGGTGGGCGCGTACGACCTCACCTGCGGGGCTTGTGCAATGACTCTCAAAAGGTTGGCAGGTAAGTAACATAGTCTCGAACCTCCGCGAGCTTCTTTTGTTGTCACCACCTGTTTTCCATCAACATTCTGGTTGTATACATCTTTAAAGTACTGCGCTACGCTAATCGTGGCCCCTCCTTTTTCAAAGGTCGCGCGGTCGGCCGTTGTGTCCGTCACTTCTACAATTCTGTAAATATTTCCTTTATGCACTGCAACGCAAAGACGGTTTCTGTACTTAATCCTGGCCGTTTGATAGTCCATCTCCCGCAGGCGATCTTCTAGGAGGCCAGGCTCAAGCTTGCGGTCGTGCCGGTTCACCTTAATAAGCCAAGCTGCAACAACGAGATAAGTGCAGAATATGGATCATCAGTCACGGAGGCTAAATTGAAGGGAGTTATTGGCTGGTATCGCTAGGGGCGCTTGCGCACCTGTTAAGTTGTTCGATGTTGCTTTACTGTGAAACAGTGATACGGCTCTCTCCAATGGAGATAAGTTTTAGCCATATGCAGAGAGTGACTAGCCAAGCAAAAGCACTGAGACTACCACTGTGGACAGCTTACCCTTTTCACTTTGAATCAGCGTTGCATCAATGCCGTAGAGCTGCGCATCAGTTCTAAGAGTACGCGTATCTAGTTTAATGTACTGTGATTGGCCCAGAGCCCTTCGGAAATTCGCTGCCTCCAACGTAATCATCATGGCCGCAACGAAGTAGAAGCGCCAATTAGGGCCCGTCAACTGATCACCGAACACAGTTATACGGCAGCAGAATGCAAAAAAGCTGGCCGGTGCATATATGCAGTGACAGTTGATCAATGTCTGTACTCCACGGTACACGAATAGAACTGTCATGGATTTACAATGTATTATCACGTGCGAAGACTTGATTTTTCTCACGCTAACGGAATGAGAAGAAAGTCGGTGTGCAGTTAAGCCCAAGGCAGTCCTAATGAAGCTCGACTCACCTGCCGTTCCTCCCCAAAGGTAACATTGTATACCTTCGATGCAGCTTCTCCTTCTCGTACAGCAACCTCACGTGTTTGTTCGTCAAGTATAAGCTCTCTTATGCGTTCTGAGTAGACGATAATCCACCTTAATAATTCCGAGTGCTGAGCCCCTCTTGACACAACCCTCCTCGGTGTCTCGCCGGCCAGCGGCTTCTGGGTTCCCGTTAGAGATTTGAGTAGCTCAGCCACAACCTTTCTACGCTCCTTCTTTTCCTCAACCTGTTGACGCAAGATAGTGTTGGAGTAAGTGGAACGAACTTGGCCTAGAAGAATTTGGCAGTATTCGCTATGGATAGTTCGGTTGGCGTCACGTGCACCTACCAATCTTTAAGTCCCACTCTCCTTTAGGTTAAAAAGGCGTCACGCGCACCTACCGGTCTCCCAGTCCCACTTTCCTTTATGCTCAAGGGATAACCCCAGGCCTTCAGGTCACTTTCTAGGTGCATGCTCCAGGCATTGCAGAGCACCTGGCCCTTTCTCTGCCTTGTCGATTCGAGGGCACGTTCAAGATACTCTGGCAAACGTTGCTGCCTTTGGCCTCCTCTAAATCCCCTGCCTCTCCCACTTAGAGTGCATCTGTAGTCCGCTTCCCGTAATCTACTGGGCTGTTCCGATGGCCCCCAACTTCTTCTGCTCTCTCCATGCCGTCGCTCTTCTCTTTGCAGACCCCTGTGGCCACCTCCACGTTCCTCTTTCGGGCTTCCTTGCCGACCCGGCCGTGGATCCCTCCTCGTGCCTCCTTCACCTCGCTCCGACATATTTTTTTAGTTTCTCTCTTACCCCTCTCCTGATGCCAATCCATGCCGGTTCGCGTTGGCCTCGCAACGTGTGGGAGCGCTGGAGGAGTGGGCGGCACGCAACGCATTCAAGCTTTTCAAGTATATCCTGTGTTATGAACTCCAGCTGATGAGTGGTCTGTCCCCTGCCTTCGTGGCTCGCTGGAAAGAAGCAAACTGTGCCGGCTCAGTAAGCTGCGTACCACCGCGCTGTGCACGTCACTCTCGCGCCACACAACCCCACGTAGTCCCTTCTGTACAGCAGCTCGGCACAAGCAGTACAATGCCAGATGCCTATCGAAACTGATTTCATAGAGAATATAACTGTTCTGACCCCAGTAGAGCCTATTCAATAATTGAGACCACCGAAATAGGGGAGCTCTCTGTCGCGTTCGATAGCGACCTTAACACACAAAATTCGCGCGTGATATTGTTTGAACTATCAATGCTTAGTTGAAAGTTCTTGATTTTTCCAAATTTGAGTCTCTTTTGGAGTAAGACCTACGAGGTCACCGCTTCTCCGGACCACGCACGAGCACACGGCTAACTGCATGTTGCATGCTTGGCAAAGGCGAGAAACGAAAACACTCATTCGTAATAGAGCGTTTGGAAATGCCAGAAAAAGATATCGAAATTCCTTTTGGTGCATACTGGCAGGTTATCCCCACCAGCATGAAGCACCGAGGTTCCCAACACCGTGTTGCACCAGCGATAGCAGTACGTTCAGCGCAATAAAGCCCCTAATGTTCCTCTGCGCCTTTAGGTATTCTCATCGAAAATCAACAGAAAGAAAGTACATCGGCAAATGCGTACGCATAGTAATGACTGACTGAAAGGCGTACTTTGGGCAAGACACTCTACTTTTGACGAACTACTGATCCGACTAATAACAAATTTGTTTCAGAGTGAATACTAGTTTAAATTTCTTCTATATCATAATGCGCCAGAGAAAGGCGCTATCAACCGTATCATTGCCACTTCTTGGCCCTGTGAGTATGATGTTCCGGGGGCTCCGCGGTAGTAAAGCCTTGCCGTAGCCGTCACCTCTTGGGTTTTCAGAGCTCCAGGTGGTATATGGCTCAACACACTGCGGATGCGTTCCTCTGCTGCAGACGCAGGAACGCAGATATTATGAGGGAATTGAACTAGCTCGGAACATCGTTTACTAGCGCACGTAGCCTATACTCTTAAACGCTTCCCAGCCTGACTTGAGCGCAAAACACTCTGTTTAGGTGATCGTATCATAGAAAATTGCAGGTCTCTGCAACTCACTGGGTGTCGGGTTCTGAGGAGAAAAGAGAACACGAATCATTTGCTTGCTTCCATGGTAGACAGTCCCCTTCGAGGGCTCGAAAGTAAACAATCTTGAGTGGGGTGAAGGGTCTACACTGAACTCAAAGCTCCCCCAAACTTCACCTCGGATAGCAGCATAGGGAGGTAAACCGTGGCGACCTGGACCCCACGCTCCAGCAACCACTAGTGTGCGCGTGACGTCATCATCGAGTATGTCATTGTCCTGCTGCGTTCCTCCTGTTTCCCCCTTCTGCCTTTCTTCGCACGCTTTTGGAGGAAAACTCCCTATGTGTTCGTCGGACCCGTCGTGAATGGGCCTAGCTGCTGGCGGGAAACTTGTGCGATCCGTTGAATTCCGAGCAGAGGCAAGGGAAGGAGGGCCGAATCGTACTTCAAGCGCCTGCTGGAACTCAAGGCGCTTTTTATCAGCTCCGCATTCACTGCTCGCTTGTTGCACCTGTTGGTTAGAAGGCACCTGGTTTCTTGTTTTGAGGGCTGCATTTCCCTCATCGGCCGCCACACGATTCAAAGGAGCATCACAGTCGTCGGTGCCTAGAAGGTTACGCTCTGCAGAAAGCCTTGGAAGGAGCTCCATGCAGCAAGCTAGACAGGTGCTTCCGTCCTGCAGTGCCTCGCGAAAGTTCCTACCTTCAGCACGGCCGCTGCAGTCACATCTGTGGCTGTGGCTATTGTACCCACTGCGCAGTGAGCAGGTCCCAGATTCGCGAGGGGAGGAAAACGACCCGCCGCCTAGCAGTGGTAAGGCCACATACATCGGATTTGCTGTCGCTAGGCCAAAAAAGCTTAATGTTCTCGGAGCTTGTCCCTCAATCGCAAATGTAAGCTCAAAATCACCTTTTAGCCAGCCCTCTATAGCGCAGACGGAGGAAAATCACGAAAACGTACTTAGCTTCTGTTCTCTTCTGATGCACGGCCATGTTGTTCCAAGCCTTCATAATGACTCAAGGAGGCTAGATTAGGCGCGACAGACAAGGGGAAACTTTACCTGGGAGCTGCGGCCTAAAATGGAATGCCACGTCCACTGAGCTCGACCCAAGGAGTACACCATGTTCTAGCTCGCACGAGAAGCAATTCAGCCCTGTGCCTGCTTTGCCACAGTCTAGCTGAGGGTACCGAGTCTGCTTGGGCCGAATAGTAAATGCGAGTGGGGTGGATGTCTTGTTTCTGAGAGTCACGACGTAACTTGTGGATGAAGAACAGGCAGCTCCTGCAAGCATGTTGCAAAGTTTTGCAAAGCTTTTCTCAATTTTCATAAATGCGAAGCATGCATGCATGAAACGGGGAGGAAATAAGTCGTACAAATGAAATGTTGCTCGGACTCAGTGCGGAATCGCATTGTGCAGTGTACTGAAACAATTAACGTGTCCTGCGCGATTGTGGTAGTTGCGCTGTCGCTTATCGCGTCACTGCCTGGCAGGCGATTACCCTTGCCTTGGGAAGTGCAAAACACAGCACCCATATCGTAGGCTGCCAAGGAGGGAATCACGTCTACTGTTTGCTCGGTGCCTTTTCCACTCAAAGGGATTTTGATCCGGGTGCGTCCCGATTGTAGCGTGAGTTCTGCTGTGAAGTTCTGTGGAGACAAAAGGCATCATAACACAACTTCAAGTACATCAAGTAGTAAGAAGCAATGCTGTGTATAAACGGTGCAGCAAAGTCATTTTAGCGAGAATCCCACACACTCCCGCTGCTGTGAATCGCTTGTTCTGCAGAGCCAGTATCCGCTGTATGTATATATTACATTGCTAAATGGATGAATTTTTACTTGCCTTAGGGGCATTGGGCTGAAAAGCTATGGTGAGGCGCAGCGGTCGTCCAGGGCCCATCTCTCGGGAGGAGCTGACGAGATTGAATCTGCTGCCTAGCGGCAGTGGCAGAGCTTGGAACGAATGGTAACAGGGCGGTGCAAAGGGAGCACAGGTGAGAAATACGTGCTGGAAGACTTGTTGTCCCACCATTACAGAGCCGAAGTTAGCCTGAGCTGGCGAGGCGGCGACGAGTGCAGGTGTTGCGCAGGTGCAAACCTACGGAGATCAGTGTTAAAAGCAAGAACTCTGGAGCGACAACTGGAAACCCAGCCGCATGGTTGGAGTATGGGATGTTGCTGTGTCAGTGACAAAAGGTGGCGAACTCGGTATTTGAGAACCTCACCTCAATGAACGATTCCGCCGTTGGGCTAATAGGGAGCTGTGAAGACACAAGCTCCTCTCCAGAAAGAAAGGCGTCGACCTGTTTAGCCGTAAGACGATAAATTTTAAGCGGTATTAGCCAGCGAGCATGATGGTATGCCCGTGGGTTTACGAAAGCAAAGAGATCGCCACCCCCATCCTCTTCCAGGCTAGTCCACCGAGCGCCTCCAGCCCGGGCCACCTCGAGCAGAACCTCACTTATGTTTCTTCCACATGTTCTGTCCAAGGTGCAAAGCGTCTCTGCAGCATTAGCAGCATTTGAAGTAGCAGTTGCAGGACGTGCATCGTTACCTGCGCCCTCCGCGGATTCTTCCACAGCAAGTGTTGTTGAAGAGTCGCCTTCGTCTCCATTGTTCATTACAGGCCTTGAATTCAATCTACTTTGCTTGGCCTTTGCCTCTCCATGTGTCAAGCTCTTCTCCATTGTGTTCTTTGTGTCTGGAGGTGTGTTAACCTCGGTCTTGCTTGTCTTCTTTACACCTTCCCGGCCTTTAGCAGCCCCTGCAGTCGATGCTACTTGAGCCTTTTCTTCACGCACTCCCCCCTTATTGGACTGTACTTTTTTTGCAGATGCAAGTTTCGTACTTTCAATGACAATTGAAGTGACGAGTGATTTCTTAATATCATCTTCCTTTTCTTGAACTGGAGTGATTGGCCAGAAATGGTGCATTTTCATGTATTCGTTTGTGGGGGTAAAGCAGACGAAGATTGAGGCACAACGTTTCTTAAAATCCATCAGGATTCGAGTTGGCGTGATGCTGAGGCAACTTAGTCTAGACGGTGGCTGTTGGACATCTACCAAAATAGCCATTGACTGTGCGGCTTGCTTTGTTGTTTCAGGGAATCTTGCATGGTTCTGACCCCCCTCAATCTCTCCTCTCCCCGGTGCAAGTGAACTGACTGAAAGCTTTAGCTCTAGGGTTGCCGTTGACCTCTGGCCAAGTGGTATGGCAGGAAACTTTAAAGTGGGAGAGGGCAGAATTGAAATCGGACATTCCACAAAAGTGATCGCCCAGGGAATTTTCACTTCGTACGCAGCTTGGCTTGCCAAAAGGACCCGCAATCGCAGAACTCCTTCACGTTCTACAGCTTTGCCAGTGGCTAATTGTAAGGCATGCGCATCACATCGCAGCTTGGCAGGATCTAGAACAACAGCGAACGTCCGTGTTTCTCCAGGTAGCAACACACCTGTCCCGCCGTAATCAATGTGGGGTAAGTACTGGTGCAGATCGTCCCATGTTCTATTGTTTTCTCCCTTCCACTCCTCAGGCGCCAGAAAAGAGAGCGGCATCTCACGACCTCCTTCCGCAGGTACAATCACAGATCCGCATATCCTCTTCGAAGTGGGGTCCTCTTCTTTGGCAGAAGGCTCTCTTGATGCAGCAGCGCCGTTGCTCAGGTCTTGTGAAAGGAAAGTACTTACCGCGCCTGCTGCTGAAAAACTATCTTGATGTGTTTTAGTGGATAATTGTTTCTCAGTTCCTCCACAAATATCTGAAAATTGAGGCGGCTCCAAGACTCTTAAAGCGCGATCAGAGGAGCGGAAGCCGTACGATGCAATCAAAAGAGATGGATTATGCACTCTCATTAGCTGCATACGACGAGTCGTGTTGTCCGAAGTTCCAAAATTGAGGGTTGTACGAGAGAGGCGCAGATGAAGCTCAGTAAGGGTGCCTGCACATTGAATGAGGCATTGTTTACAAAAGAAAAATAAATGTGGTCCACCGCGTAAGAAGCGAAGAATCGCACACCTGTGCTATTTCTGTGGCACAAAAAAAAGTTTCCACCTCATTTGTGTCGCTGTGGCTTGTCCAAACGTGGCCCTTTCACTCAGCCAACAGCTGTACACATGCAAAGAGGAGGCTTACGTGATTGGTAAACGTGCCTTTTGGTTGCACACCTGTGATGGCAGTCTCCGCACAAAGTATTTGATCACTCGCTTTGATCTGAATGGGTATTTTGAAGGCTATTGCCTTCAGGTTGGTCTTGGCAATGACAGGAGAAAGAGGTTGTACGTATTCGGGATGCCGGTCGAAGAAGGGGAACGAGAGACACACGTGTGCAGTTAGAGAGGCCACTCCCCGTGGTTGTACAAAAGAACAACGTGGCTCTACCCATAGGACCCCCTCTTCTGCCTCGGGTGAAACCACCTGCAGCGTGCGAGTCAAGGAACTGTTGCTTGTGACTTGGAAATGCTGCCGGTACACGCGATTCGGTACACAAATTCCCAAATCATGCAACGGGGCGTCCATGCAGACAGGTGGCAAGATGCATTGCCCGTCCACAACTACTATCACATCGTCGTGCTGCTCACAAAACGAACGAAAATGCAAGTGGCCTACGCTAAATTCTGGTGCTAGCCTAGTGCCTAATCTGATGTCCAGACGAGTTGAAAAGACGCGGATTAGGCTTTTCCAGAGCTGCACTGCTTTGTATTTGGAAGCCTTGAAAAGTACGAATTATCACGCGATGCGAAGATGGAACAATACCTCTTTGTTGGAAAACTGCAAGGCAAAGAATCCAACAAACCGTCCTGTTCGGGTTGGAGCATGAACAATCGTGATCTCCTGAGTCTGAAGGGCATCTAACTCCCCCGCAGCGTTCTTCACAAGCGTGCTTCGAAGAGAGAGCTGGAAGGTTGTTTCTGGACAAGATGCCTCTCGACTAGCCTGCTCCTTTTTCTTTCCCAACAACTTAGATAGACCGCTAGACACTATTTTTGCCCAGGCAAACGTGTTGTGCTTGTCGGAGATCCTAAGTCGTTGTGCTAAAACTACTGCTTCACCTTGTAGAGCCTCCAGCCATCCAGAAGCGTTGAAGCTTCTCGTGTCCTCTTCCGCCTGCCCAAATATGCTATCTTTTTCTTGAATTTCTGTTGGCTGTGCATCTACAGAGTTCAATGTGGCAGTTTCCTCCGTGTTTTGATTTCTTGCAGGTAACTCAGCTAAATCTTGTACACTGTTGGTCGTCTCATTCGGCTGTTCACTTTGTTGTGAAGATGGGGATTCAGGCTCAAGATGTTCTTGGAGCTCCTCTGGAGTGACCGGGAAGAGGCGATAGGCAGTGCCAAGGCTTCCTGTGTTAGAAAGTCTAAAGCGAACCGCTGCCACTTCACCCAGTTGAATGTGTCCAGCAGGAAGATAAACAACTCCATCTGTAGGCGCCTCTTCTTCTGGACCTCGCTCTCCTCCGGTTTCTCGATATTTGTCACTCCGACTTAGTGCATTCTTCATAATTTTCGATTTTTCTCTAGTCAAAATCTCGGAAGCTGCAACACGAACCCCCTTTGCTGACGTCGGCGATTTGTGCAGGAGCTTCAAAAGCTCCTCAGGGGATTGCCTGTGCGGCCGGAAAGACAAAGCTGATCTTTTTCGAGAACATATTACTGGCAGCGATTGTGGCCCCGTGGGGGAAAGTAAAATGACTTCAGTACTAAGATCTTCCTCCTTCTGCGGAGCGAATACTACCGTCAGTCGCGCACTTCGTCCGGCGGAAATCCTCCCCGGAGCCTCGAATATTACGGAGATGATGCCTTCGACATCGTCAGCCAGGGGCAGTACTCGGAACGTGCTAAAGCCCAAGCTTACGTTGGTTACTTCGACATTTTGTGTGTACACAGCTCCTGCTTCGAACCCGTTAAATGCCACCTCCGCAGGGCAGCACCTGAATGATGGACCCGAGTGCACTCTCCCCGCTATGCGCTGAGGCGTTCCCTCTAGAATGGACCTCTGTTGCGCCTGAAGGGCTTTTTCAATTTTCTTCTGCTCGAACACGCTAAGACTGCGACTTAGTAGCCGAGATTGCTTTTCTGGGACAGTGGCATCCACGGGCCTGCAATTCAACAAGCACTGCGTCCCGAACTTTTGCTTAAACTGTATCCTTTGCAAGGCTACAAGTGCTTGCCAAGCGCTTGCGAGATGACTTACTTATCGGCTGCTGAAAGGTCTCTTAGACGCCCTGCATATGCGCTTTGTTTTCGGCTTGTGGAGGCAAAGGGGCCCTCGAGGTAACCCTTGTTTTCCGGTTCCGCTTCCCCGCACAAGCGCTCAACAGACCCCTGCCCATTATATTTGCTAGCTACAGCACAAAGAAGAAAAATGCCGTTACAACGTAGGAGTTTCTGCTGGCGGGCCCTACTGGATAAGAACAATGCTCTCTGTGGACATACCAACGACTTATCTTTTAGTCATATCCTTACAGCTGTCCTTTAATACGGCCACACATCGATTGCTGTTTCTTCTTTTTGCAGCCATTGATGCAAAATGCAGGCATCAGCACGACTGCATCTGCCAACCCATCAGATTGCTCGTAAAAGTCACGCTTAGGGTTTACTGGATTTCGTTATTTTTCCGCGTACTTGCCACAGAAGTCTTTGCTAGCGCCTTCTGAGCAGTAGCCCATTCTTCCTGCACGATTTTCTGGACGATGCTGCATGAGCGCTCACGTTGTTGTCGTTGCAGTTCTCGATTTTGCTCAGCTATTTGCTTTCTTAGTTTCTTTATCTTGTTGGAGGCGGGGCCAGCTTCGTCAAATGCGCTATCTGGAAGGGCATAAGCAAAAAGACTTGCACTTACAGCTGCTTAACTGAATGGGAACTCTTGATAGCTCCTGTGCGTCCTTAAACTCAAACCCAGTCACCTTTGCTTTCACTAGGAGGCAGAGCCACATGCATGCATTCTGCTACATGTGGAACTGGTTTATAAGTTCCAAAGTCCAGTTCAAGCACTACCAGGAGCAACAAAGGCAACGTATGCGCTATGGACTACGCAGGAGACTGCGTGACCAACTGAGCTATGTTTATGCATACTCGAAGGCATTGTTTTTGCTCCAGAACCTAGTTTGGACTTTGTAGAAACAGCCTGCTATCGAGAATTCCACTTTACGCGTCGACGCCGGCGGGCCTCTCAAGTCTGATGCTGAAAACGCGCACCGCGTCTCTGTCCACCCCAATGGGCTGCGTCTTGGAAAATTGACGCAAGCTGGAGCCCGCGACGTCAGACTGGAAGCTAGAAAAAAGCTCGCTCAGTATCACTGTCGCATTACCTAGCCATGGGACTGCATAGGCAACTTCTGAATCAGATACTTGCTAAAGGAACGTGCCAAGGTTGCTTCGAGGAAAATGAAGTTGCCTCTGGATCAATTTGCAGCTAACTGGACGGACTCATGTATCTTATATAAATAGCTGCACCAAGCGCTTGTATTCACTGCCCTAATGGTTCTTGTGGAGAGCTTTAGTTTGTGCAGGGGAGAATGAACAAGGTGAACTCTGCAGGCATGGAGCTCCACGAAACGCCCAACTACCTGATGAGCTATCCTTAGGCGTAAGCCTACACAAAAGAATATAATTCCGGTTTATTGACGTCTATGTCAAGTTCCCGCGAGTTGCCTCTGTATGTACCTAGCGCGGGACGATGAGGGTTTAAGTTGCCCGCGCCGGCACTAAGGTGCCCCTCCTTTCTCGCGTTTTAGCGTTGCAGCGTTCCGCATGTAGCATGGCACAGATAAATGCGCGTATCGAATTGTTTTGCAAGGCTACCTTCAGTATTTATGAGTGTGTGAGGCCCATACAGATAAGCCTGTATTCAGCTGACTACAGCCTTGGGGCTTGAAGCCCCAGCGCAAAGGTTTGCGTCTTTAACCCTGGGTTTTCTCCACGGAAAGGCACACAATAGAAGAAATCAAGCATTGGAACATGCTTAAATCTCATGTTTGAGGGGAAGCTGCCTAACTTCGACAGACGGAAATGCATCACCAAAGCGCCATCATTCACCGCCACGTCTGGCATGTACCTATAATGCAATTATAGGTAAAATGTCACACGTAAAATACTCAGATTTCTTAGAACTTGATTATGTTTTCAGACAGGAAAATATGGCTCCTAGTATCCACTTCCTACATTGCTGGCCATCGATCTTCGGCCAACATGCTGCCATGGCGGTTCGCCATGCACGTCTGTCCGCTGCTCGTATCATGCTCCGGGGCAAAGCTTCAGAAGTTTACCAAGCTGTCCTCCATCACGCATGTTCTCCATACAGGGGTTATATCGTCAAATATATGGTGCATGTTAACTACGTGACTGATGCCTCAGAGTTACAGGAATGGCTAAATATCCCACGCCCCCGCACTTCTAAGAAATCCGGGAGTTCCATGCTGGAAAGCACGCCTTCACTGCATGCAGCCGCAACTTGCGTACGAGCAGCAATACCCTCCTGATACTGGCATCGCTGAGACCCGTCGCTCCTCTGAAGGATTAGGAGAGCGTGAAGAATAAGCGTGCAAGCTACTAGCTGCGCTCTTCGTACTCAGGAGAACTGCACGAGTGAATGCGACTCCACTTATTCGGTTAAATGCCTACCACAGTAGCATCTCATAAAAGACTAAAAGTCTGTAATTCCACCAGGAAGAGCGAGAAACGAAAACTGGTATGCCACGGATCCATGAAGGCAGGGACCCCAGTGTTCTTTCTCATGCTCACAAAGACAGTTCTAACCACAGTTCTACAATGATGCACCAGCACTTCCGTCTGCGGTTGCTACGCTTGTTGCACTGCGGTTGCCAACGTCAACAACGTGTTCCTCTGTGGTGGTACACTTCTCGTTGCCGCTGTCGATGAAGCTTCCAGGGCTACTGTCTCCTACGTTATCCGGCGCCCCCGTTGTACCACTGTTTCCTCTGTGCTCATCCGACGCCTCTTGATGCGCTAGCACCGGATGGGTTGAAGAGGGCTGCGGGGTCGGCAGTATCAAGAGCAGCTCTTGTACCACTTTCGGGAATGTTGAGACGACGAAAGGAGATACAGCTGATACCACCAGCCTCTGGCTATCTGTTAAAAATGACAACATCCTCAATAAAGCCTCCTCCGTTGACGGACCCTGTGCAGCCTCATCTGAAGCTTGAGCTTCCTGTGTTTCTGTACCTGACATATCCGGTTGCCGCTGCAGTTGCTGCTGTTGCTGTTGTTTTGGCACGAATATCACTGGAAGGACCGAGGCCGGAGATATAGGTGTCTTGAGATCAGAAGGTATGGGACTTGCCGCCACAAACGGGCAGGTCAGGACAACCAACAAAGTATTCTTCATACTTTCAAGAAAGGCGTCGCGGTAGACTACGGGAGCTTGCTGAAGGGACCCGCAAGTACAGACAAACAATAACGGCTTAGGCAATACCCTGCTTACATGTAGTTACTCAAAACGACAGCAAATGCTGCGCCACACTGACCAAAGCGCACTCGCTGTAGTCCCCAGCTAGGACATGCATCGCACCTTTGCTTCAGTTACAAGGAGCTGCACGAGCTGGGTAAGCGGGGGCAGGAGACCTTCAATTCCTCCGGGATGGTCTCCCGATGGTCCCTGGAATCTCGACACCTCTGCAGACGGCAACTGGCCGGCAACGAAGTCCACATAAAATCCTTTGACCTTAAAAGGCTGGAGCAGCAGCTCCATCTTCGTGAGGAAGAGGCGGCAAGCCAAACTCGCTGCGGCAGCTTTTCTCTGGTATACCTGGCAGAGCAAAGAACATTGACCACAGCCAGACAATGGGCAAACTTGCGCTTCCAGTACTGTCATTTAGCCAACAGCAGCCAATAGTATAAACTCCAAAAAACCAGGTGTAACTCTTGCTTGGAGTCATACTACTATAGCTACAAGCAAGCAGGCACAGATGCGGCATCCTACTTCGTCTAGGCCGAGAGTGGCTATGGCTGCTTCTGGTGTTAGTCGCCGCCTTGTCGGAAGAGCCATCCATGGCATCCCTGCTTGCAAGTCGCGCTGATGTTGAAGCGGATCATGCTCTGCCGGGAGGGTGAACATGGAGTCTCCAGTGTTAACGCCGTTATGGTGATGCTGAAGTTGCGGTGGAGGTGGGGGTGCGTCTCCTGGAGGCGGTGGAGTGTACGGGTAGTCAAAGCGAAGGCTCAAGAGAGGGAAGACGACAAGCTGCAAGCAAAGCCTCCAGGTATACGGGTCTTCTGCCGCCCGCGTCCAGTAATCTACTGCAGCTGCTGCAACAGACACCGCATCTCCTGTAGCGGGTGTCACCATGCTCTGCGATGCTTCATTGCGTCCCCTGGAGTGGCCCGGCGTTTCTTGGACAGTAACAGCGGTACTCTCTGCCTGGCCCGGCTGGTTTCGGCTGCAACGGATGAGCACTTGCTGCAAAATCTGGAAAAAAAAGCGACAGCAAGGAGCAACTGAATCACACAGAGGCATGTACGTTTAACTAACCATACCCTTCCTGCGTGTGTACCGCGGAGGAAATATGCGTGTATCGTGTGCATTGATCCGTGCGTAACAAGCATACGACGTGTTGAGCCTACAGCTAGAGCTTTGACCTTCACGGGTCGTGCCGAAAAGCTGCAAACAATAGCCAAGACCTGCATGGACTGAAGCCACATGGCCTGGCAGTCCAGGCGAGCCTTCCAAGTGGCGCAGCCTCCAGTGCTTTCAGCAAAAGCAGCGTTCGCTGCAGCTGCAAGACACGCCGACACGGCCCCTCCCTTGGATCTTAAGGCCTCTCCAACTGAAGGTATTAACGATGCCAGCAAGGTCAGGGAGCTGCAGTTAGCTTCATAGGATGAGGCACTGCTCATGCTCTGCTGAGGCTGTTGCTTGTCATGCGCGTCTCCCTCTATCCTTGCTTCACTGGGGGAAGAGGCCGCCGCCTGTGCGGGTGGAAACGGCGGAACGTAAATACAGAGGGCCATCAGGGTTTGCAGCAGCATCTGGTAGTGGTTGCGGTGCTGCAGTATGAGTAATGCAAGTGCTTCGGAGTCCTTCACCCAGTCAGACAGAGACGCAATGATCTTCCGCGCTAGCTGCTGCGGCTGCGGCTGTGTCAGCTGCTGCGGTAGCGGAGCAGTTGGCTGAAAAGCAGGCAAAGGGACCAGCCTTTGATATAGAGCCAGGAGGACCTGGATAAGAAGAGGGCTGCTGCACGCCCTGAGGTTAAGCCTAGAGACAAGGATCTGAACAGGAAGCAAAACGCGCGGCAGCACATGAAAAGCAAAAATTGCAAAACAATAAACTCAAACAGCCATGAAAAAATAGTTAATTTCCACGCACAACTAGGGCGGAAGGCTGATTGAGTAGCAAAAAGGCCCTCAGTGAACATATTGTGCGTGGTTCTTTTAGATCTGGAATCTTCAGAGAAGCCTACAATGGCTGACTGGCAGATGCGCTGTACGTGCATGCAGAAAACGTTAGGGTGGAGGAGGGTGAGAAGTTGCAGATGATGTATTGCCACTTGGCTAGCCGCAGTGCAGCCAGCTAAATCTGTGTCCGCTGGCTGGGTTGTTCTTGTCTTTGTGTACACTGGGAGCAGCAAAGAATCTTCGTCAGACAAAAGTCGCAGGCATATCCGGAGAACGGTTACAACTAGCCGCTCTATGAAGAGCAACTCCCAGTGCGGAAGACCTGCACGCAGCAGCCTTAGAGTACAAACGCGGAAAATACCACTTTGAAGCCTCAAAGCGCCACTTACTAAACCGAAATAATCAGCAGGTAGGCAAGTACTGTCGCACTTGTTGGTGTGTCCACCAGCCGGCGGGACCCAATTGCCTGGAACACGTTGCAAACGCTCCTCATGGTGGCCTGCGCGAGAGGATCTTTGCTGCATGCATCTAGCACGGCCCGAGCCCACAGGGGTCTGTCGGCATGCATTCCGGCCGCTCCTGAGAGCGGCTGCTGCTGTTGTTGCTGTCGCTGTTCCGTAGAATCTGCCAGGCCTACCACTTCGAGGGGGGTAGGAACGCCACTTGCAGCAGTGCCTATAGAGTAGCGCCTCAGGAATGTGTCGAGATACACGGCACAAAGAAGCCACGGAGAACTCTGCAGGAGAGCATTCCCGTACGGCTTTGACCGGTGAAGAGACAGGCTACCAGGAGTCAGCTCACTTAGCATAAGCGCTCCCAGCAGTTCCAGGCAAAAGAGTCGGTCTGTGTAGGCTCTGTACGTAAGCAGTTGCGGAGTGACGCACCCCCGCAAAGGAGACCAGACAGGAGGGGGCAAAGAGTATGGGAGCGTTCCACTGCCCTGGGTCGATGTTGCAGTCGATCCCACCGAAGCACAGCTAGCTGAGCTGATGCTACCGCTGTTTGGTCTTGAGGTGTCAACGTCCACACCACGCCTCTGTGTGTCAAGTAGATAAGTGGACAGCATAGACTGTTCAACTCCTGGGGAACACGGCAAGCCGAGGTCTTCAGGGGCTTGTAAGGGAGAGGGACTATGGTTTGGAGTTCCAGAAGAAGCTGACGATGTAACAGTAGTCAGGGTACCACTACTGGGACCAGCTACCCGCGAAGGCGCTTCACCAGAGCTGCGATTCTGCGACGCTGCAACGGCCGATGCAGGATGCAGTTGCTGCTGCAGCAGCTGAGACTGGGATGGGCAATCCGGTGGAACGCCTGGATTTTGTCGGATGGGGGGGAAACCCGATACGATGTGCAAAAGGAGGACAACAGCAGCTGACAAAGATGATATAGGCTCGATCTGACGAAGAACTCTGCAAACGAAACACACATTCGAATTAAGAGTATTAAAAAGTGATACAAACCAGGAAGCACTTTCGGGATGATGTCGGGCTCAAAAAATACCTAGGCAACCTTACTCAGCAACTGCCGCATCTACGTGGATGCCCTGTGACAATACTGTCTTCAGACGCAGGTAGGGAACTTTTGCGGAGGCGAATTCCTCGTCCTCTGCTGGTGCAGAGCTCGGAGAACGCGCTGCCGCATTTTCCTGCTGCTGAATCTGTTGCTCATGCTGAAGTAGCTCCGCATGCCCTCTTTGCAGCTGCTGCTCTGCTCCTGAGGTGTGGCTGCCAGCCCGAGCGTCGCCCTGGTAACGAGGAGGACGCGGCATCTGACGCAGCTCTGAAACGCCCCTTTCTGCCTCCGTCTCTGGACAGGATGCCACTGGCACTGCAAGGGTGGAAGGAAGCAGCGCGAAGTCCGTCGAAGCTCTTAAAACATACAGACCGTCACATGCGAAGTTTAGCTCCTGAAAGTTGTCACAAGCGAGCTCATGATCTCGACAGTATTGTAAAATGCTATGGCAACGGCGTCTGTACTAGTGGGCAAGCCGTTGAAATCACAGTGTGTTTGCGAATAGTGAACAAGCACTTGGGATCATGGTGTGTCTGTCCACACACCTATCCGTGAACATCTATCACAGTGTGTCTGTCTACACATAACAAGCACACACTGGAGATCATGTCTGTCCACACACACATCTATGCGCAACTGCATCTGCGGCGCTGGAGAGGAGGTGCGAACACGCTACTGAAACATTCACGAAGAGACGAATAAAGGGGACAATACGCTTAGATGCGTCTTAGATGAGTCTGATAAAGTATGCGCCGCAAGGAATTTTAGTAGACAAGTCTGCAGCGGCAGCAAAGACTGCTCATCCAACAGACGCGCTTGCACTGTAGTGTTTATCGTACCTCTGACAAGGCGACCATTTGGCCGTGGGCTCCGCTGTTGTCATCTCCGTCACTTTCGTCGTCAGAATCGCCCAAGGCAAATAATATGGAAGTTAGATCCCCTAGCCAGCCTCCGCCCTTCCTCCCAGCTCCTCGATCTCTCCTGGAAACTGGAGGCGTAAACTGTGGCGGGAGCAAAGTACAGAGCGATGGAAGAGCTGCACCGCCAGATCCCTCAAAGTCATCTAAGTTCATAAGGGCTGGAGGTAACAAATCAAGGGCATGCAACCGGAGCAGAAGCTCTAAAATTGCCCCCCAGCCTTCCTCTCTAAGAGAGGCTCCAGAGCATCGAATAAGGTACATAACAGGGGCCAGGATTAACTGGGAGTGCGCGGGCACCGTATACACGAAGTAGCTGCATAACTCAGCCACAATCACGTTCAAAGCAACAACTTGACCAAGGGCTGTAGCAGCACGTGCCAATGAAACGAAGCCGCACAAGATCTCCTCAAGCTGCCGCAAGTCAAGTGAGGATTCGAAAGCCCCTCTCAGAACAGAAAAGCACCCGCTGTTCCACATGCACTGAAACATCTCAGCTTCGAGCCCTTCCTCGGCAAGGATTTCCGCGCCTGCGTTGCTGCGGGCGCAACCATTGTTGCTGCAGCTATCAGCGGCTGGGGCTGTTCGCAGTTTGGGCACACTGCGGTATGCCGTTGCACATTCTTGTGACTTGAAACCCAAAGCACCACCGTAAGGTGAAGCAAACGCACCCCAACCCAAGCCAGCCCCTTCAGCAGGTGTCCATCCGTCTGCAAGGATGTCAAAAATGTCAGGCGGCTGCTGCTGTTGCTGTTCTTTGGTAGCAGCGTCTCCCTTTTGCGCTTGACCTGCTTGCGACGGAGGGCTTGTCGCTAGAGCTGTCTCTTTCAGCTTAATCTCTTGGTGTCGTATGGAAATGTATATATTCTGGAGATAGAAGGAAGGCAGATCTGAACCGTTATTAATGCCTCGATTGTTTTTTACAAAGTCTTCTACTTTCATTTTGCCACGGACTTGATTGTTGTGCTGGTCAGTGTTCAGCATGATGATAGAATACGACAGCACGAAAACAGTGTCCTTGTGAACCATAAGGACATACCCAGGTGGTGGCTGCGCCTGAAGGAAATCCGGCAAACAGGAATAGCAACGAAGCCCATCTGCAGAGAAGTAAAGAAACCTTTGTGTATGGCGCCCTCAAACCCTAAATGCCCTACACGCTAACATTGGCGAACAAGTTTGTCGATAAGAACGTGCTCGTCTGTTATCCCCATACCTTGATGATGCTCTCGGGGACAACATACAATCACCACGCAGTATGCACAAACGAATAGGAGCATCTATTAAACCAACAGATTCCCCGTTGTCAGGTAACGGAAACTCCGTTATATTAAGCCTTCACATTTCCGCAACACAGCCTCTACGGCAGGTGCTTACAGGGCTGAACTCTGAGAGTTGCTTAGTAAGTTCACTGGTGTCTGTCTGCTGGTCCTCATCCGCTGCTCCTTCTCGAGCAGCCGCTGCACGCGTAGAAGAATACAGTCCCTCATCCACCACCCAACGCCACAGTGACAGCTCCACCGGCTCCGCTACAGCTGTGGACCGCTTGTTTGCATTGGCATCACCTGGCCCAAGCGACTCTGCATCCGCCGTTGCAGCTGCTGTTGTTGAGTCGTCTGCAGTCGTCTCTGCAAGCTTTTCCTTGTTGTGGGGGCAATTGACTAGGGGCTGCTGGCGGAAAAATTCATCTGCGAAGGCCTCCATCACGCGTTCAATTTGTTGGGACTCTCCAGGCAGACGGAAAGTCTTTAGGAACTCTCTTAAAGCGGCAACAAGGCCAACGCCGCCGAATGTAAACAGCGCAACAAATTCTCGTAAGACCTAACCAAAGGCACAGAGAGACTACTGAAAAAATAACTGCCTGTACCCACTCCAGTGCACGCCTGATCATGCGGCCAGCGTTTCCTTGCGAGGGAATTCGTGAGAATACTTGCGCATTTGCAGGTTAATTAATGTGCCTCGACTTACCGCTGCATTCCACGGCTTATTGGTGCTGAGGTACAAGCCGACAGCACGCAGATCGAGTCCCCTCGTCTCCTTCAGGAAGAGGGCAGTGCTCCTGGGCGTTGCTGGAGTGGGAAGCAGCCCAAGTCCCTCAAGCTGAGGGATTGCCTCTTTCGTGTTGGAGTTGAAAAGCGAAGCACCATACGATAGGAGAGCTTTATGCTTACGTCGCTGACCAAGGGGCAAAGCCGCTTGAATACGCAAAAAATATTCTGCAGCGGACTCGTTTGCAAGCCGTGCCTTAGGAGCCTCCAGTTCCGTTGATTGCTGCTGTTGGTGTTCCGCTGCATTGCGTCTGTTCAAGTTGTCGCAGCGGGAATCCAATGCAGAAATGAGACGGAGGACAGCCGCGAGCGCCAAGCGGTTGACATTAGAAAGGCCTGCGGGACGAGCTACTCCGGCAGCATCTGTCGCTACGTTTTCCGTTGACGTCGCTACGCCACTCTCGGCAGTGGAGCGGGATGATTTTAAGGGTGACCTCGGAGGGGCCTTCCTCAGATGAAAAGCGCTGTGATGATGAGCTCTACCGCTCTCTGGAACCAGGCTTGTGCTCACTGAAGATGGAGAAGACCCTGAAGGAGACAACTGCTGCGTTGGAGTTTTCGCTGGCAACACATCTGAACAAGAGAGCCCTGTACCCATGCAAGCATGTGAAAGAGAATAGTTTGGTGACCCTTGCTGTCCAAAACCTTCGATATCACCCTCTGTAAAGCGATACGCGCCTCTGAGGGTGGGCACACGGGGAGCTGCCAGCTGCAGGAGCAGCGTTAGTAGGGCCGCGAACATGTTGGAACGACGAATATCCCCGTCATAATTCAGCATCAGCTCAAAACCGAACGAGCTGTCGCTGCAGAGTTCTCGAAGCGTGTCTAGGGCGAGCTCCTGTGCCTCCGCTGCTAGCGTTGTTTTGGATGGTCCTCCACAGTTAGCCGTCGATAAACTGAAGCATCAGAGACAGGTCTATGACAAGCAACACCAATCTCGACTAATTCAGTGGGGGAACCGATCAGTTTTGAAAATAAAAGCAAAGGGAAAAGATGGGCGGAACAACAACAGTGGACAGCCAGCTTGCAGACCACGCCGCTAAAGTCTGATGCCATAGAGATTCAGCCAAGCAAAGAAAGCCGGCTATGCAAATATGAAGCCTAAAAAAGTACATGCGACACAGCTAGACCAACGCAGAAAAGACAAAAACAATGGCGAGAACAGACACAGGCAGTGAATGTTCGCATGCAGACCATGCTTAGAAGTATGATGCTGCAAAGCTACATCCAGCAAAAGGAAGCGCCACCTGGCATTGTGCAGCATGCGGAGAGCGTTAAGGTGCGCCCGCTAGTCTGCGCCCAAATGACGTTGATACATACCGTAGCAGCAGGTACAAACATCTTTCCATGTCGTCCTTGATGCATGACCGAAAAAAAGAAATGAAGTCACCAACCACCCTGTCCCAACACCACCCAACAACAACAGCAGTATTGGCTCTTTCGCTATGGTCTTTGCAAGAAAAGCAATGCGCCTCCCCATGATGAGAATTACACCTACCTCAGCGTCAGCGACAAAAGCATAAGAGGCGCCGATCGCGGGTCTTGTTGCAGAACAAGCGGCAAGATCTGGGCTTGCAGAGGCTGCAATAGTGAAGGAAAGGAGGAGATGCTGCCCCTTCCTACGGCACAGAAAAATGCATACACTGCCAACGGCACCTTTTATTTCCTACCACGGAAGCTCATGCACTCGCCATTTAGTAAATCGGGGTTTGCCTCACGGCACAAGTTCCCCAGATCCTCCTGCCCCCAACGACCAGCAGGCCAGAAACAGGGAGCTGCACCCAAAAGCAGCCTGCCTTACCAGCCTCAAGAATAACGCAAAGCAAGCGCAGCGAGAGCACACGAGTTTCCAGCATCGAAGCTTTGTCCCTCCCACGGTGTCCCAAAAGGATTTCAAACTCCTGCAGGAAAAAGAATGTCTGTGCAGTTACACGCCAATCAGTGCAATGGAAAGCGCAAGGAACCACCCCTGCCAACAGAAAATGTTGCATTCAGTTGTATCCTTTCTCAAAAAAAAACAATTCTAGTACGAAGGCTCCAAAAACTCCTTCCTCAAAAGGGAATACACAACATAGAATAAAATTCAGTTGCGCCTTACTCGGTCAATGGCGCCAGATGCACCGTTCCTCGAAGCCCTATCCCGGGTGCCTGGGACAGATGCTGGCTGAGTGGTGCCCGTACTTGCTGCTGATACTGCTGATGTGTCGAGGTCGTGAGAACCCTCTTCAAGCTTATCTTGCTTCCCCGCTGAATCACCCCTATCCTCGCCAGTTCCTTCTGAGGCTGCGTGAGGGGAGCCTGAGGCAGGCAGTGGGACAAAAGGGGGAAGCGTGATCGTCGTTCTACCGCCTCCAGTGCAGCAGGCGCTGCCGTTGCTGGCGTTGCCGCTGGAATTGTTGGCAGTTATGCGAGTCTCGTCGTGTGACAACAACCCAGAGATGAGGGCCAGGATCCGAAGGCGGCTCTCCAGCCCGTAGCATTTCTGAAAATCAAACCAGGCAGAAATGTGTTTTGTCAAGGCTAGTGTTCCGCCGCTATCTTTCCAGTGGGGTTACCGAAGCACTGAAGAGTCACCTTTGTGGCAGCAGAAGTTTCACCTGCACCTGGCAGAAAGCAAGCGGCGCTGAGCAATGCGCCTACTTACGTGTGGATACAGTGGAATGGCTGCAAGCTGCATGCAAGCATAATATTTCAGGAGTCCTACCAGCACCGGTTCACTTACAGGGAAATAAGTGGTCCCTGTGGATCTAAGTGACATAGCAGATTCAAGGCGAGCAACGAACTGCGGTGGAGTTGATGCATGCTGCGCCTGTAGGCTCTGCTGCTGGTCATGGGTGTTTCCACTCTGCTTCCGCGGCGACCCTTCCTCTTGATGCTGCTTTTCTTGCTGACTAAAAAGTGTCTTCAAGTTTTCCAAGGCAAAAAGATGACGAATGATCGCAACAGCACGAGAGGTTGCAGCGTTTCTTAGCAGGGGGCTAGCTCGATGCAACAGGCTGCAGACCACGGGTACCACACGCAAAAATCCAGATCTGGCAGCTACTATCGCCAGTGCTGTTGCACGCAACCGGCACATCGTTAGGCCTCTGGTGCTTTTCTAAAGAAGCAAGCAAAATGAGGGAAAAGCACGCACTGCAGGATACTACTGTGAACAACAAGCCATTCAGTCGGCGCCTTCGCTGGCAGATGCAACAAACACAACACGAGATACCGCATATCCGCAGGATGCATGTGGATAACCTGGTGCGGAGAGGCTCTCGCTGTACCTGACGGCGACACAACACTGTATGGTTCCTGTGACACAAGCGTCCGATAATAGATGCCCTGAAAAGCGAAAAATCCAGCAATTCAATTTTGCGCGTTCAACATGCGCTCATGCACTACTGGAGGTTGCAGCGTTTCCAGCTGCTGCTGTGATGATGAAAAAATGCTTAATGTAGGATGCTGTAATTCTAACACACACGTACACCTACGCCAACATAGTGCTACAGCCACTATACAGGTCCAAGGAACGCACAGAAATTTCTTGCCGAAGTACGCACCTGAAGGACCAAGAAGAGAGTTGCTAAGGAGGTCTAGACACTGCAGCAGCAGCAGTTCCTCCTCAGCAGCAGGTGATGTAGGAGCATAGTAGACGCCACCGTAGGCCTCCGATCCAAGCGCAAAGGCACCAGACGCAGTTGCGCTTGCTACGGATGACTGCGTGGGTGCAGAATGCAGCCTCTGAGCTGCCTGCAACGCACAGTTCCTTAACGACAGAATCAATGCGTGCACGCATCGCCGACCTGCCGTGCTCCGGCAGCGAAGTAATCCCACAGTTAATAACTGGTCAAGTGCTGAATAACACAAAGTGCACACAGGAAAGCAAGAAAAGCGAATGTCAATCTTTCACACGATGGAGGCAAGAGATGCACGAGCACTTTGACGTAAGGGGCCACAGAACAAATGCAGTCCGAAAACACAAGGGCGAAACCAGAGATGATGCTTTTCCGAAGCACTAATGCACGTACAACGCAAAACTGCAGACGCCAGAGCCCGCATGCAGCTTTGGTGCAGCAGCTGTTGTTGCTTGTTGAGGCCTTGCTGCTGCTTGTGCTGGAGTTGCTGCTGTGCAAGCACAAATAGAAAGGGGTGAATGTGCTGTTCCTGTAATTCTGCTGGAGGTGGCTCCTTCGCCGCCTCCGCTGCTGCGAGTCTCTCAGTAAGCATCTCAAATGACTTGATCAAAGGTGCAACAGCTGCAGCAAGCTGCTGCCGAGAAGCTGCAGAAACCCCTCGCGTCTGTGACAAAGCATGCGTCCGCAAGGCTCGTAAAAGTGCAGATGTTGCGAAAACCTCCCTCTTCAGAGTGTTGAGGACATCCCATGAAGAGCCAATGTCTTCTGCTTCACTCTGTAATGCTGCAGCGAAGTCAGCAGTAGCGTCACTGTCCTGGCCTTGCTCCCACAGAATGACCTTGCTGGTGCTATTGCTTTGGGAGGGGAGGCTGGCAAATTCTCCACTTGTTTTAGGGTATATAGTTCCTGAAACCCCTTTTTGTTTGCCCAGGTTGCTGTTACTGTTAGGGTGCACCCAACCCTCTGAGACTGCGCCAGATTGCGTCATGTCTTCGAAGTTTTCCCCAGGTTTGTCGAGGCATGCTTCTGGTGAGTTGCCGCCACTTCTAGTTGGTTTCGGTCCGCTGTTATTATATGTACTGTTGATATTTCCGAAGGCATCACCTGCTGAATCCGCGGGGAATGAGAGTCTCGAACCTTCACGCTCCATCTTCTGCGAACCCAGCTCACTACCGACGAGACGTGTTCAGTGCAGCTGCCAGCCTGTAGTGGCAGCGAGCAGAGCTGCTTATAAACATATGGAGTGCAGTGAGAAATTCATCTGTAATGCTGCAGGAGAGAGAGGGCGATAGAAGGCCTAGGCGTGGGCTTGGCTCAGGCCGACCGTGCGACCGGTTTATGGCTTTGCCCTGAAGCAGCAAGCGTGTAAGATGCGCTTGTACAATAAACCCCGTGACCCAGCGTACTATACTAATCAATAGTAAGTGGATGAGACAGCAGACCCTATACGCGGAATGGCCGAGCTGTCAGCTGCCATCGCCTTCTGACTGAACACACTGATCTTCCGGGGACTGAGTGACAGTAAAATATGCCATTTGCTCTAACTACTTGAGCAGCTGAGACTATTAGACAGTGTTGATGCAGGAGAGAATACCGGAGCGGTGGAGCCCCAAGATGACTCACTGCTTGCAAGCTTGCATGCGTGATGCAGTCGGCCTCTTCGCCATTCATTTGAGCATATGAGCTCTTCTACTTCTGGTATATTCCAGTTATTTTATCTTTTAGTTATTTTGTTCAGATCAGTTACATATCCGAAGCTGCCTGGGATGATATCCCGTGTGCTACGCCCATTGGTAACCTGTGGCTGTGCAGGTGAGCCAAATAATGCCATTTTCTCCCCACTTCTATCACATTGCGTTTCACAGTGCTAAAGCTGAAGGCTGATTTGTTTGTCAGAGGGCCTGGCTTGCGGATCAACAAAATGCTTCGTCGGCCTCTACTCCGGTTCGCATGTTGTGTATCTCACGCCTGCGTAGCACGTTGCAAGTACGGTTTTCAGGTAAGAAGCAAGCATAACTTGGTGCCACACGCTCTATTCGTTGTTCTAACAGGTTTTCCGTCGCTGTATATTTCTAGGACACTTCATTAGATTCCTGTGTTCTAACCACGCGAACTCTGGGAGTAGTTTTTTTAAGATTTAACCCACAACAGGAGCAAATAATGGTATCTGCACGATGCATCACGCACAATATGCAGTATACCTTATAGACCGCGCACTACTTTAGTAGGGATGACGGCATAGAGAAGTAAGTGGACTATTGTGCTCACGGGTGGTTTTACTTGTAGTTAGTGATAACTCCAGCCGCGTATTTACGGATAGGATCAAAAGCCCGCTTTGCGAGTGGGTAAAGAGCGCCGTGATTCCTGAGGAGGACACGAAGAACCAGCTTTCAGACCACTAGTTCGGTGCCCTCACACTGCAGTGCGTGGGCTGCACCTTGCAGTAGAGGAGTAAGCATGAGTTGAAGGCTCTAGTGTGCTTTCACATTTGAAACCGCAATTCCATTGAGAAACCGACGCTGGAAAAGGCAGTTTTGCAACTTGATGTTGTGCTTACTGGCTCTCCTGTTGCCCTTGTCGACTGCCTTTCCATTTAGCTACACCGGTTGAGCATATTTTTGCTCGCGAATTTTACTCCCCATTGGCAGACACGTGACGATTGGCGGCAGTATTTTGCTCAGTTTGCTCCTTTGTACTGAATGACCTCTTCACTGTAACGGATAGCGAAATTTGGAGAGCGCGTACATTCGCATGAGCCATGCTGCTCAGCTAGAAGTTATCGATTCTGTGGCACATCGTAACAAAACTTTTCTGGATTACGGTCATAATGTGGGGCGTAGCTGTAAACAGATAATTACTACGCAAATATGCGTGTAAGCATGCGCTTCACTATGCGCGCAGTTTTACTGTGATGCCATAGTTCGAGTAGGAGTGCCGTGCTGAAGACCCAGACTATGCTTGGGAATACCGGCGATTCATGGAGCGACGGGCATTTCTATTCACAATATTCCCAATTCTATTTTAGATGCAATTAAAAATGAGGTGAAAATTAAACTCTGCACAATATGGAGAGCGAATGGACAAAGGTCACAAGCGCTTCGCAACAAGCATGTCTGCCTCCCTAGGCGCATAGGCAGACAGAAATACCGTCACTTGAGTCCCGCCTCAGAACACTGCTTTTTTTTGATCGTTTTTCGACTCCTGAACAACAGCTGCAGCAAGAAGAATCAGAAGAGTTACGTATGTTGCCGGATATTCACTTTGGAGACTACACCATAAGTATGTAGATTAAGCTAGCCTTTCTTCCCAATACTCCAACAAACACAATTCCGGCCTGTAACACAACGGACGGGTCACCATGGAGTTCCCCTTTTATGTAAAACGAAGGGCTGTAGCAACGTGCCACAACGCAAGGCGCGGCAGCCTCTGGCCAGCAGAGCTGTTGATGGCGAATTCCTGCAGCTAGACGGAAGTGAGACTTCTGTATTTGGGATTAATTTACATACACTGCCGTTGCGTATCGCCAATCGTGACACCAAATGTCGTGCCTATACATCCCCCTGGGGTCCTGCCAGGAGAGAGCTATGGTTCCGGGAACTATAATGGGGATAAAATTAGCTCAGAATAATCACCTTCTAAAGGTATTGCTGAGCAAATACTAAGTAGTGTAACAGAGAGCACTGCTGTCGCTGTTTGCTCGGCCCCGCTGGTACGCAGCATTAGTGAGGCGCAGACGAGCTTTTGGGGCTCTCGCGCGACATACAGTGGTAACCATGTATGTTAGACGAATCTGCTACATTTTTTCCTGGACAATTGCCGGCTGTCTGAAATAATGTGTCTTGGCTCTTTGACTCAATATAAGAAGAAGTACATGACTAGTTGAAGTTGCGGGCGTTGCTGAGTCGTCTCTGGGAAATGGCAGCAGCTATGTAAGCATTCATGTCACTACTCTAACCATTTCCAGTTCGAGAGGGCGCCCCACTTCAAACTACATTTTCTTCGTGATCTGTGTTATCTTTTTGGGGTGGAGCTACACCTGGTTCGATGCGAACTCACAATGCCAGGGAGACGTTGGGCGCGCGCCCGTAGTGGGGGTACGTTTTCGGATGGCTCTGTAGAAATCATTCGAGACGATAAGAACGCTTCCACTGTTAACTCTGTACCAGAAGCTCCAAAGCAGCCTGCTGGTGGTTCTCCACTGGGGGCCTGTGGTGCGGAGAAATGCGAGAGTTCAGTCAGCAGCCTTAGCGGAGACGTAGTGGAAGGAGGGGACGTCGTGTGCCCTTCCCGAAAACGTGTTCACAGTGCGAATAAGCTGACTGCGGATGAGCCAGCATTGGTACCAACTTCTCAAGAGGATGCATGCGCCTTCCATAGCCCTCGTAGCCTGCCTGGGGACTCGTCAGACGCAGGAGGGCTTTCTATGAGGGCGCCACCAGATCAAGAGGCTGCCCATTTACCTACAGGCACCTTGAGTACGGCTGAAGAGACCCATGGGCTGCCTGGAAGTCTGAATGAGGGGGGGATTTTTGCCCCAAGGAGTCCCCTTCAGCCCGTAGGCCTGGATGAGCAGCATTCGACAGGTTCTGGTAATGAGAGTGCACAAAAACAGCGAACCGAAAAACAGGGAGACCAGGAGGTAGTTAAGTTACCGGTGCAGCAGCAGCTGCTCCTGCTAGAGCCGCAGCAACTGCTGCCGGGAGAGCAGCGTGAATGCACGCCTGGTGGCGTGTCCCTCATCGTAACAAGGACGTCTCCACCCAGTGAAAGTGAGGGTGAATGGATTCGCGTTGAAGAACCCAAAAGGGACGCAGCTGAAGAGGCTTCCGCTGCGCAGAAGACTTGTACCGATGTTTTATCTTCTGCGGCGGGGCTTCCTGAGTGCACTCTCCCGTCGGCACCGCGACAGCAGGCACCTCTCCATCCACTTTGCATTGGCACTGCGAGTCAATCTGAGGAGGGCGCCTGCACGTATACTTGCAGCACAGAGCCACTTAAGGGGATGGCCTACGGAGTGTTGAGCGACACGACCGGCTGGGATGCGTCCAGCCCACCCTTGGCCCAGGCAAACCAAAAGAGTGCATTGGACCGCTTGAGTATGTACGTTAGGTCGTTCGCAAACACTCTAGCCGGACGCTTGTTTGCTGAGCAGCAGCAGGGAGTTTCGGCCAACTACGAACCTGGAAACACTAGTACGGAGGTCAACGCTTTTCATGAGAAGTTGAGTGAAGCCTCTCCCCAGGCAAGGCAGAGTCACGGCCACAGAGACAGACTGCTTCAAGCTGTGCGCAGTTGGCACCGCTGTATTCTTGAAGTATATGGAGGTGCAATTGAAGACATTACAAAAGTGGCTCTGCAGGTCCTTCCTGCTCATGCAACAGGTGACAGATCTACTGCTTTTGGTGTTGCGGGTGTGAGTTCGATACATGCGTTTGATGCTGCAGCTGTTTCAACTAATTTATACACGGACTAGGAATTGTGAACTATGATGTTTTCACGCTTCAGACGATCGGAGCGAACGACAGTTTCTGCTTGTACAGGGACTCTTTGAGGTGTTCTGTCTCTATCGCGCGCACTTTCTCTCCCCTCCAGAAGAATTGCTCCAGGCAGAGGCGTTACATCACCAGTGGAAATTGCGAAAGAAATATTCAATCGATGCTACTCAGACTTCGAGCACTGAAGACACCTCGTTGCCTCCTCTGTTCATGCTTAGTGGGCGATACGTGGACTTGGCGGTGGACCGTCGCAGAGGCCTTCCAACATCCGTGCGGCTGGCTCTTTATGGCTTCGTTTCGTTAGCACTGAAAGTCGCCCGAGCACTGCAGCTGCTCCTGGAGGTTAACGCACTAAGGAGTGGAGGAGAAGGTCCGCGGTTTGCGCTTTGTCTACGTCTAGAGCTGCTAAAACTTCTGCTGAAATTAATACTTCACGCCCTTACTCCATTCGCCTTCTACTGCGAGGAGCAGAGCGTTTATCAGGCCCTTGCTGCGCAAAAGGAAAAACAGGTGCGTTCCACGGGTGCTTGCATGCACGAAATGTCGGGACGACATCCGGTGGTCTCTTATGTAGCGAAGCTTACAGGTTCATCAAGAAAGTAGTCTTCAAAGAGTCTTTGTCATGTGATGTTCAAGCTGGGAGGTGATGTGAAGTTCTGTTGCTACTACCAGTTCCGTGGTGCGCGTTTCAGAAGATTTTAGAATCTGAAAGGATGCGGCCTTCCTACGGAAGGCGCACTGGCAGGAAGATACCGCCCCTCCCATCTACAGCTCGCCAGTACGCTGCAGTTTTGAGTGGCTCTTGGAAGGTTTTTGTTGCCCGTTATTTCTGTCTTTGACGTGAATTGCCATAGCTTGTCTCACGAGTAGAGAGCAGTAGCCTTGCTGTCAGGCTCTGTTTCCATTGGAGGAAAGGTGCAGAGATTGATCTTGCTTATGGCCGCACTAAACCGGCAACTGCGGCCGTGCTAGCTGTTGATGCTGCGGTGAGCTGTGGATGCGGCTCGCTTCTTTGTGTTAATTATATCTTTTCAGGTTCCCGAATGATGGGCAGGCAGCGTTTGCTGCCGCTGCGAAAGAACAGCTCCCTCGGCAGTGGATCGTCCTAGTGGTTGAGTGGCTTTTCAACGAGCTTAAAGCTATTTCGTCTCCTAGTCGCATAGTCGCCACGTGGCATCACCTACGCTTAACTCCCTGGCGGTACTTTGCCCTATGTTAAATCCGAACTACCTCATGCGTGCCAGGAGTTAGCAGACCTGCAGTTTCTGTCTGCCTGCTACGCCTGCCGCTGATTTCACAGTACTTCATGCAGCTGTGTGATCAGTCGATATTGCAATACTAGTTTGGCTATGCAGCCCGTGGATCTTGAAGGCTGGCTGCCACGCTGCATATCCCCACAGGCCGGTTCTATCAGAGGTTCTGTATCATCTTCGCCCATTCATTCACCTTTACCTTTTGAAGCGAGCGAAAACCACGAAGTCGTGGACCCCATGGTTGGCAGCCATGCGTGAGAGGCTTACAGAATTCGTTTTTGAAGCTCGCGAGGCTTTGCAGACAGCATCACACGCCGCTGCAGCGCCTATGACCTAAGCCATAGACGCTTCCTATGTGTCGGCCTTTGGTGTTTGTTGCATTTCAGCTCCCGGGGTGAATACGTGTTTTTTTGCAGTTGTTGAAGCAAATTCAGTTTCTTTGTTGCATAGCTGCCCTGAAGTGATGGAGCGCATTTCGCCTATCGAGGCTGCAGAACTTCATCGTCGGTGAGCGAGTTTTTTATTCATTTACATATTTATATTTGCACTTAGACGTATATACACAAATAATTTCAATTATTTATATATATTTCCATTTGCACATTTTTGTATAAATGCAAAAAATAGCGAGTGAACAAAATGACTTGTCTCAATTTCTTTCGCAAAATGGCATTTTAAAATACTTGAAAATGGAGTCATTTCATACTTTTCCTACTCCTATGGCATCAGCTGTTTGCATCTACTGTGTTTTGCAGCCTAACGGGACTGCCCTATGCTTTGTTGCGCCCTCCTTTCTTCGACAAATTCCTCGCGCGACCTTGTGAGGCCATTGACTTCGTTGTGAGTCGTGTGCCGCTCCTTAACCACTTCAAGTGAGTCTACAGGTTGCTCACATAGTTAACTTTATATTTTTTTGTCTATCTGCCACTTTGTAGTTTGTAGTGTGTTTTGCAGGAAACTAGCAGTGCAGTTCACTGGCGGAAGGTTCTTGTTCGCTGTCGCCACTTGTGCAGGCTGTTCGATATTTGCATGCACATGGCTCCATTTGTGAAT
This sequence comes from Eimeria necatrix, assembly GCF_000499385.1. Lineage (NCBI taxonomy): Eukaryota > Apicomplexa > Conoidasida > Eucoccidiorida > Eimeriidae > Eimeria > Eimeria necatrix. The sequence continues at coordinate 77,457 of NW_013651687.1, read as the reverse complement.
GTTATCACTTTTTTTCTGCGTTTTCTGCAGTGTACTGGATGCGTTCCTAGCGTACAGGGACCTGTACTTCATGAGTTCCAATACATGACTGCTCAGTTTGAAGAGCTCCATGTCCTCCGAAGTGCTGTTTTTTTGCAATCACTACTCCTGAAAAGGGGAGCAGGTGCATTTGTTACCGTTGTATCAACGCCATATGACAGTTTTCAAAGAGCGACGATAGGATGCTCTCCATGCTGGCTCCTGAGGGCTTTATTTGGGAGTAACCTACGGCGGCACTCAGCAGGCGCGTCTGTGTGTTTGCCGTTCTGGAAAGTTTTACTCGTTTAGTTGTGGAGGCAGCTGCAACAGTTGCTCATGCCTTTTTCAGTTCCATTCTTCCTTCTCTGGCACTAGGTGTCACTTAACTTGACACAGGGCCATAAAAGCCATTTGGCATTTTTATTAGTATGCAATGAATGCCATGGAGAAGTTGAGACCTTAACAGAGGCAGTAACGGGCAATCTGATGTTATTCATTAGCGCTTCAACGAACTTTCACTTCAATTCTTTTTCTAGTAACCCAGCCGTGGTAACGGCCAGTGTGTGACGTGGGCGTCGCACCACAGACGCTGGCTGACAATAGATCGAAGCCATTAGCGGCTGACTGGAGTTTGCGTCTCGTCTTATTTACTTTAAGTAGCTAGCTGGGTGTAAATGAGTGGCGGCAAGTAAAATCAACTGTTTCCTCAACAGAGGGTCGCGTGGACAGTGTGTCGCGAGCCAGACCAGCGAGGCTGTCAGCAGCTGAGTGTTGCAGCAGTAAATGGATTAGCACTGTCCTTCCAAAAGCCTGTGTTGAGGTAATTCTGAAGAAATTTTCATTTAGTTTCCTTGTTTTACGACTAAAAGGAAAAGTCAAGCGTAAGTTGTAAGATTCATCAACGGCGCTTCACCAACGGTGACGGTCTGAGTGGTCTGTCTTGCCCCTCGACTGCCTGCCGACGTTCCTCCCATGGAGGCGCACGATGTCCTATCTGCAGCTATATACCACTTTTGTAATTAAATGGATAATACGGAAGTCATGAAAGAAAGCTTGTGCTTGTTGGAATCCAGCGTGTTCTACCCGAACTGTAGAGGTGAGCCAGGGCAATGCAGACTGGTCCGGTGCGACGGGATGCGGCTTTGGCCTCGAAGCAGGATGCGCCGGCTTTGCTTTGATGGAATCCGTAGGCCGTATGACATTTCATTCTAGCAGGATCGCATTGCAGAGCGGGAGCGTAGCCTATTGGGTTCGCACGCCTGTGAACACCACCTCAACTCGAGAGTCGAGTGAGGATTTGGTTTCGCTTTGATATTAGCATCGGCTATTCATCGTTGCCGCACACGCACACTATGGGGGCTTCACAGTCTAAGGAACGCATCAGCAGGTTTGGACTTAGGGAGCTCCGCCTAGGCAGCTCGCAGGGGAGAAGACCACGCTTGCTACCCGCCGTTGATTCTAGCGGCGATTCGGACCGTCTGCAGGAGAAAGGCCGCAAACTGCCATTACGTAAGAGAAGAGGCCGTCGCAAGAGCATCCAGAGAGCCTGGCTGTGTTACAGGGGACGTACTCTCGCCCCAACGTCAACTGAAGGACAAATTGGTAGCTCTGTCCCGATGCCCTGGCTAGACAAGCCTCAGCGTGGAAATTCCGTATCTTCCCGTGAGGAGCCCTTTGTACAAGATCAGCGCGTTGCCAGTGGAATTGATAGGGCGAATGCAGGTTGTAGCGATACGGGAGCACGGTGTGTGGAGCGCTGTGAAGAACAAGCGGAATTCGCAGCTCGCCCATGGCAGGTTTCGACCTACTCACGAAAGGGAGGCCCTTTATGTATGGCATATGCAAAATGTCTGGATGTAATGGAGGAAGATGTCGTTGCCGCGTTGATCCACCACCCGTCGCCTGACGAGGTGTGCAGATATTTTCTTGTTGCCTCAGAAAACTCCCTTTTGAATTGCTCAGGAGGCACCTTGTATTGGGCGTGTAACGTCTGGTATGGAGCTGGAATTGTGCAGGTGGTGATGATGTCCAGCGTCTGTTCGATAAACCTGTGCTTTTTGACGGGCTCCTCAGGCACTTGGCTTGATGTACATTTGCTGCTCTCCAGCTCCGCTGCCTGTTGAGCCCACCTTAGAGCCCAGCGCCGACGTTTTGGGATATGTGTTTCCCGGAACGTGTTTTAAGGTATGTTGGCTCACCGTTATCTCCTGCAGCCAAGGAGCTCTGTGATCCTGGAAGCCAACTTACATGACTCTGGAAGAACAACAGCTGCTACTGCCTGTCGTCACAAACAAAATTCGTTAGTTTCAAATCCTTTGAAAGGCACCAATTGGTTTTTCGAGAGGCCACCGATACTTACGTGCTGGCATTTATTTCCACATATTGCTACTCCCTGGTGCTTTACTGTAGGTACTCGACGTGAGAGCGCATATCGCACAAATGTCTTACCTACTGCGTCTGAAGACGGCTGAGGGCTGGGTAACAGGAGCGTCCTTGCAGATGATCCGCTTACCGCAGCCTCCTCGCGTGACAGGGTGGAAGACCACACATGAAGAGGCCGTTGCTGCTAAGCTTAGTCAACGCGGCTCGACTACCGGAAAAACTTCTGTCTCCACTACAACTCGGCAGCAAGCGGGGGACCTCAACTCTTTTCATTATCGTACTAAGTGTGGTTCTTTTCCTGAAGACATCCATCCAACGATAGATGGAGGAGCAATAACGGATGGATCATCTGAACTGGAGGAGAGTCCGTCGACTGGCTGGGGCACTGTCTATGCCTGCCGTGCCACTCGGTTTCTCAGCTTCCACGAGTGTTTAATGCTAGCAGAAGAACGCGCAAGCTATAGTAGTCTGAACAAATTGACTTCGGCTACCGCCATGCAAAAATTTGAAGCAGCTTTACAAAAGGCAACCACACGCCACTTCCCGAACGCAGGCAGCAGCTTTGAAAGAAGCAATTTTTGCACTACGAGGACAGAAGACACGCGTTTTGATTCAAGCCGAATAGTTACAAGGAACAGCATACGCAGTGGTGGTCTCAGTCCACTGGAGCATTCTTTCATGCTTTTCCGTGTTGTAGGTACCCGTGCTGTACCAATAAGGTGAGCTGACACGCGTATTTGCCGTGCACCTGTTGCTTTCATCATGGTTATGTGCAGGACAGCCGGGTTTTTGTTGACAGAAGCACATTTGTGTCAGTTTTTCAGTCGAGATATGTCCTGAGCATATGCTACGTGTTCTGGAAAGTATCGCGCTGCTTGGTGCTGCAGCGCAACTCCTCACTTGGGATCCCGCATAGTTGGACGCCTCTTGCGTAGGCAAGTTTTTCCTGTTCTTGACGCGTGCCTGGTGTGCTGTGTTCCGTCATGTGGCCGACCGGGAGCGGGTAATGACTGCATCATCGCGGGCTTGGGCACGTTTGGAGCGGGTGAAAGTGATCTCTTGCATGCAGTACCTACTACCCGCTTGTGCGGAAAAAAGTCAAAGCGAAATCTGTGCTACTTCACCCGCAACAGGCGAGTGCACCTGCGTGTATGCACGGACAAGGGTTGGGTGACTCTTGACCGGCTCATAGAGCGAGTAGACGAGTGTGAGACTATATATGATCGGCCTGTCCTCTACGAAATTGTAGGTGAGCTCTTGTTGGCGTTGTGGGAAAGGTTTCTGCTAGTAACTTTCAGGGTAGTCTTGACCATGCAATGGTCGTCTTGCCTTACTCTGTTGCTCACGGATGGAGGGGCTTGTAATTCTGTGCAGCCGATGGTTACCTGGTTAACGTGAGGCCCGCACTTGAAATAGAAGGTCAGGTTCGTCGCACGCTGCCACCAGCCACTTTGGTCGAAGTCTATGAAAGGAAAATCAATGCAGAGGGTCTCGTGCGCCTGAGGTAGGCCAACTTGGTTTTTTTCCTCTATCGGGGCAGTACTGCACTGGGCGAAATTCTATTTTCGGTGCGCCAGCGTGCCTTCATGCACGGTGGCTAGTTGAGAGCAAGTCGCTTAGGGGACGCTTTTTGGTTGGACTTTTGCTCTGCGTTTTTTATATTTCCGTCTTTGCTGAAGGCTCATTGATGGATGGATAAATGAGCGGAGAAAAAGCTCTGGGGAGACAGGACTTCTCTTCGCCACTCGTACAGTAGATCGGCGTGTAGAGACATTTTTGCGGCATATTATGGCTGTCGTCGTTCTCCTGCCCGCGCTGTGCAACAGTGACAGTCGTGTCCGCACAGCAGCGGCCTCTTGGGTTGCAGCAACTGTAGCTCAGTCCGCTATCGCCGCCTCTGCTTTGATGGAAGTAGTCGACACGGACCTCGTGGAGTCGGCTATAAGGCCGTGCTCCTGTTGTTACTGCAGAGGCTTCAGCTTTCAACGAGACCAAGGGAACCGAGTAACATTCAGGTCCAATCAACCACCGTCGGTTTGTAGCAGAACTAGTCAACGACATGGAGATCGTTGCTTCGCCTCTCCAAGAGATACTGCCTTTTGTGTGAACGAAGTAACCGAGGACTCACCAGAAAATAACCTGGAGAGTGGCCGTGAAGCGCGGCCCAGCGGGGATAAATCACATCAGTGCGACGCAATGCCGGCTCTATCTTCTCCACCTAGTCAGTTGAAAGTCAAGGATTTGCTGTTAGCAGAGTCTCCAGTGATGGAGTCTCTAAGCTCTTTGGGCTCAGCGTTGCCAAACCCTGGAACTCGTTTAGGGGAAGAGGACAGAAGTAACACCTTCGTATCAATCGGTTCTGGAGTTGGCTTGGTCAATGTGCACGCGGGAACGCGGGGTAATGATTGTAGTGTCGGACGCTGCCACAGAGGGAGATGCATTTTTGAAGAAGACATAGAAACCATGCGTAACTGCATTGATACTTGCGGTAATAATGCTAGAGATTTCAAGAAATCAGCATGCCCTTGGGACACACTTTTTTCCCTAATTAAGGTATCGTCCCACTGCACCGCGCGGAAGTGTAGCTGCTGCTTCGGACGGGCAGTTGTCGGTCCAGTTTAATGGGTAAGGGGACTGTTTCGTAATTCTCAGCGTGACATAGTCAAAAGGTGGCTGGTTATGTTTTCTTGCAGGCTGCTTCAGCTTTACCGGGCGACTTGCCACTGCAGCCGTTGAGCTGCCCTCATTGTTTAAATGTGGATGGAGTTATGTTTGAGCTTGCCCGAGGCCAGCCAAACAATGTAGAGAATGATGATAAGCTTGTCAGAAGCTGCAGCATGCCGTCGGAAGGGAGCAAAAATGATTCGACTTCACCTTGTTGTGAGAGAAGCCAGAGTATACACAGACGAAGCTCTGTTGGAGCAACACGTTGGGATTTCAGCAGCTCGTTTACTAAACACAGCTTGAGGACAAGCGTAGCAAACGTGCCCAATTATTCAATTCATCCGCATTCACACCTTTTACATTTCATGTCGCCACCAGAACTTGGGACAGGAGCACTTAAGAATTACGGAACTGCCAGAAAGGTTCTTTCTCCGTCAGATGCACTTTACCAGTTTTGCGTCGCGGCGGTAAGCTCTGGGGAGGGGACAATCTTTTTAACTTCACCGGTGTGGGTGTCTGGATACTGCTTCATACAGTTGCAGAATTCTGTTGCTCGAGCCAATACCTGCTGGAAATCGCTGTACCAGATCACGATCGTACGGATTTGTAGTTTGTGCGCGGGAGCGGGTAAATGGTTTGTGTCCCATTTCACAGGTATATTCTTCGCTTGCGGAGCACAGGGAATCCGTTCCACCGCACACTGTTTATCGCCCCCCAGTCGGCAGTTTTCTCCCCCCTATAAACAATACATCGGGGCTTGCCGGAAGGGCTAAGCAGCATAGCTTACTTCAATCGTACAAACCGTATCTGGCTGTAAAGGATGGGAAACTTGCACTAGGCAATCTCAGTCGTTTTAATAGCTTCTCCTTCCACCAGCCTCCCATTTTCGTGGTGGGTTTGACCGGGAGGAGGCTCAGGCACTCACAAGAAAGGACATTTTGTTACGCGAGTCACCCCTCTGTTGGGGTGTTAGTGGTGCTGGTGCTGCAGATCCACAAAGTGGAGCGGATCTGCAATGGCATTTTGGTCCGGCGTTACCTACACGAAAGAAGCATGCTTTTGTTGATGAACACAAATAGCGGTTGCAGTCTTGATGAGGCTCTCCCCAACCCTATACTTAAGCCTCAAGTACATCCGACTCAGGTAAGCAACCAGAGTTCATCTAATTCCTGAGCTTGTGTGCTTTTGAATGCTATGCTACCAATATACAGCAATTCAGTCAGGGGCAAACAATACATAAAATCTTCAGACAAGTCAATCAGGCGCTAATAAACCACACAAACTTGGGAGCTTTTGGATGAAATGAACAGCTGTTGTATCTAGAACGAGAAAGAATATATGAATTTCCTCAAAAATATGTGTCCCAGGCTTATTTGAACGAATATTTCCTTTTCCATGGATGCACTGAAGAACGTGCAGGATTGATAGCATTAACGGGGTTTGATTTCCGCAGAGGAGGCGAGAACGGAGGTAACCTAAAAGCTACCTTAATAAATGTGGCCGCATCATGGAGAATGAAGATGTATTTAGCCTGAAATTTTTGAAGCAAGGCGTTGTACTGCATTTTTTACTTTTTTTCAGGAAGGTTGTTTGGCATTGGCACATATTTTTCTCCGCATGCGAGCAAAGCTGACCTGTATACGCGCCCTAACGACATCTCGGTTAAAGCAGTTGGACCTGCACCACTTTCGGCTGTTACGTTTCACGTATCCCTGCCAACTCGGTTGGCACAGCCGCCACCAGTAGGAGTGCCCAGTGGGTGCGCTTCACTCTGTAGCACTGCCGCCCGCATGGGGGGCGGAGGCGGAGGGAACTTACATGGGCTCGCGTGCCAGAACACGAACAGAAGTTGTGGCGGTATTAGATTTCGCAGGAGCAGTGGGGCGGCTAATGGTAAGGGAAATGCCAGGACTACACCAACCAGTTTTGTTGCTTCTGGAGTCTCCTGCACACCAGACGCACCTCAGAAGAAAGATAAGGAAAAAGGGCGTTTCAGAGCAGTATGTGCAAAATTTGCAAGACAGGGGAGCGGAGCTAATTTAACTCGATCAAAGGACGTTTCTCTTCCTGGCCAAACACTGAGCAAGCAGACGAATTCCAGTTCGTGTCCGACAAGTTCGCAGCAGACGGACCCGACAAGCGCTAAAACCCAGCAAAGCGGCGTGCAAGGAGCTCCTTTATGCCTAAATCCGGCAGCCACTCCACCGATTATGCGATGTCTTCTTCTCGCGCGCGTTTGTCTAGGCGAAGTGTACAAGGCTGTTTCTCCTATGCCAGATGCACGCATGCCGCCCAACAAGCCGACCACTGCATCGGCAAAGCTAGCCTATGACTCAGGTAAGGCGCATGCATGCCCAGCATGCGTATGCGCATGATGAATCATTTAGTGCAGGCGTCTACGTACAGATAAGCCAGGAGCCGAAACTTGTCAAAGTGATTCTTTGCCACTTCTAAAGTTCATATGCGGTGTTTACAAACGAAAAGAGTGTTGCAAGGGCGTTCCCCAACGAGTGGCGTGCTGCTTCTTCAATATTTTGCAGTGATGGCGGAGTGCCGTACACGTGGGGGCGTTGTGGACGGTGTCGAGTTCGTGGTGTTCGAAAGGGCACAGGCATTGCCGGAGTTCATCATAACGTATTCGCATGCCGCACACTGTCAGTGTGCTGAGTGTCACCGACAGCCTGCTCAGTAGCGTCACTCTGCACAAGCTTGCGCAAAGCTTATTTCACACTGCAGCCGCCAGAGTCGTAGCTTTCCAGCAGAATACTGCTCACCCTACAACGCATCGTTGTGATCGCCTGGACCGCAAGGTCGCGTTGCCCCTGACTGCAACGTGGCAGCGTTAGAAGACGCGCTCGAGCACGCTTCCTTTTCATTCCATTGGCTTCCTCACTGCCATATGGACAAAAAGCTTCTACTGCGTACGGTGGCCCTGTGCATCATTCCACTAGGACGCCAGCGAACCAGTGATCTGTCTAAGTGCTACTAAGTTGTACCCTACCTAGTTGTATCTTGTACGCACACTGGTTCAGGCAGCTTCCGGATATCGAGCATGCTAACATTCACAGCGTCACGCACACTTCTAAAGAAATGTGCAGATGTCGACGTTTACCGTCGCTCGCTACTGCGGGGAGCGGCGTTAGAAAGAGGTTAGAAAGTAATGCGCTGTTGGGTCCACTACAGCCGCTTGTTACGTGCGTAGGGCCAGAGTCGACTTTATTGATACTCACTGCCATCGTCTTCCTGACCCCTACTCTTAACACATGCAGATGCAGTGGTGCTGAGGGGAAGGAATGCCACGGTGTAGCACTGGCACATGCGCCAGCACACAATGCAAGATGCCACATGACTGCCAGGGCCAGGTCAAGCCAGCTTTGCGCCTGCGTTGCCCTGCAGCAGGAACTACGTTATCAAACGGTCAGCTGACGAAGGAGACTAACCTTCGCTCTCCATTAGGCTACAACTGAAGGTGCGAGCCTCGCCACCTGCCAGTCGTAGTCGTCTCCCTGCTCAGTACGCGCCAGTGTGGCGCGAATGCAATGGAAGCACTGGCGTGCTGGCTTACTGTCCGTCTTCAACTGCTTCTTCGGCAAATACATAATCAGCAGGCAGAAGCCCCTTGTTTCGCGAGGCCGCAACCATGTAGCATATCTTTTGCTGGGCGTTGGGTACGTCCAACTCAATCTATGGGCAAGCAAAACAAAACACCAGTACCCTTGTACGTCCAATGCATCAATTTAATGTGTATTATGGGGTTATGGAGTCGCAGGACCATTTGTAACCACTGGGAAGGAGCAATGACGTACATCGGGGAGAAGATCTTTAATCTGCGCCAAGCCCTGGATAATGCATTCCTGATCAAGTTCTCCTAGAGCACGCAGTTGCTCAAGAAGTCCTACGACAGCTTTTGCTGCCTGTTCTGGATCCTTCGATCGCTCCATAGAGAAGATGTAGGCTTTGCGTACTACCTCGGAATCCTTTGGCACCGACAAGGCAAGCGCAGCGAGAGCAGCATATAAGTGAGCTGCAAATCCGAAGCTCCAATAAGATACTTCGCATATTAACGGACATACGAAGTGTACACGAACTGTTGCCTTCATTCCATTGCTCACCTGGTCAGGAGCCAGATTCATGTCTATAATTGCCTTCGCCGCTTCGGCTGCGTCGAGGGTATCAAGGTACTTGCGTATGCAAGCTTTAAGTTCATGCTTGAAGATACGTGCTTCCCGCATCGTCGGGTCCGTTCCTGTCCAGATCTGCGTTTGTACTCACACCACGGCGCAATCCGGACACTAGCAATAATGCTGAGAAAAGCGCCGAATCCACTCGGGGGGACAATCATGCGTCTGCCGCTGAATTACCCTCAAAAAGTGCTCCAGCTTACTCAAGAACTAAGTACAGCAAGGCAACGTCCACCACCTGCGGAAGTCCCAACGCATACCTTTCTAAAACGTTCGCTTGCAGCCTTTCCTGGTTGCTCACACAGCCACTTCTGTGCCTTTTTGAGGACTTGCATCCCTCCAATCCCTCCAAAGTGTAGCCTATACCGATCCCCCAAAAAGGCCGGGGGCAAAAGCTCGTCCACTACAGCCCGAGCCTGCAGTAAATCCGCCAGCCTTCTCCACATTAGCAAGAAAGAATATGCTGAGTCATCCACAATGGCTACAAACGAATCAGATAGCCGTGTAATAATGCATAGCTGTAGGATGAAACTGCTGTGGCTGTGGTGGATTTACTAAGATGCTGAGTATATGCTCATTCCATCCGCTAGTCTAAATAACAGAGAGCTGGTAGAAATGCAAAGTCACACGCCTTCAAAAGGACAAAAGGTGAATCTCTTACCAAGCTTTTCGTCAGGAAATCGTGTGCCTGGGGCACGTCCAGAGCAAGGTCATCAACTGCCCCTACAAGCCGAGAGAATCCAACCTGCAAGTCATCTGGTTTTAGCGTCTTCCCATAAAGTCGGTCAAGAATATTACTGGCAAGTTCCCGGTCCCTGGAAGTAGATCACGCACAAGCACACGCATGGCTACCGACCCCAGTGGTGAGCCGAACTTTAAACGAGATTGAGATATATCACTGCTGTGCACCTGTTATTTATACGCAGTCTTCTGCATAAAGTACTCATGAACAATGCGGGCTGGAGTGAGAGGCAAGTGGCATCAGCTCACGCACAACGCAATTCCGGTTCTGCTGCAACATATGAAGCACAACGTGCTCACTGCAAGTTCCTACGTGCCCTGTTTTGCAGCCAGAAAAAGCAAGCGTCACCACTTAGGTCCTGCACTCGTGCATCAAGGCTTCGTACCTGGAACCTCTTGAGTAAGATGCCACAACGAGCTTTGACACAAACTCGTGTTGGCAAAGTGGCTTGTCCTGTGCCTGCAGGAAGAGCTCTGCTTCCTGTACGCCTTCGCTTTCAAAGACGTCCTCCAAGAACTCCGCGAGGGCTGCTTTAAACTCCTGCATTCTAAAAGAGTCAACCCCGCACAAAGTTCAAATGAACATGCCGTTGGATATTTCCCAGTAAATGAGAACTTGCCTTTACCCGCAAACCCCAGACCAAAAGTCTACGCTTCCGCACTCAAAAGAGAGACGTACTGGCGGACTGCTGCCTGGACAACAATGTTGCTTGCAACAACTGCAGGGTCGAGCTTCGAAACGAACGCGGTCGGCAAACGACTCAGAACATCAGCCCCGATGCAGTTGTCGAGTGAGGCACACTCTATGAAAGCAAATAATCGGCTAGCGACATCTGGCACGTCCTGCACCAACATTCACCACAAATGCGGCTAGAACTTAACGGCTTGTAGCAGCACGTGCGTCCTACACAGAAATATCGACGACTCTATCACGCCTACATGCAATCTTTACAGGTTCATACGAACATCTGCTCCAATATGTAAATAGCAACATTAAAACGATCAGATACTTGCAAACACGCAATGTGCCAGACCCGCCGGCATCCAGTTGTAGCCTACCAACTCAATGTCATCCGAGCTTTGCACCAGTTTCTCAAAAGCTCTGCACAGCTGTTGCCTTGTGAGAAGACCCTTGTCGGCAAGAAGTGCAAACTCTGCGCTCATCCGCCTTTGATCTTCTGTGCTTCTGTCTAGGGAGGCGCGGACAGCGTACACTACGAATGCATCGTGGTAGCATCGACAATCCAGCGCTTGAAGACGGGCGGCCAAGTCAACCGAGTCCGCGGACGCGAAGAAAGCTGCACGTGCAAAACAGCCGGCTTGCCTTATGCACAGAAAAGCCCATGCATCTATTAATTTGACTGAGCACTGAACTCAACCCCCAACACTGCCACAGCGTGGAAGGCACATGAAGTGCAAAATGTGCTGCGAAAGTGTACGTCAAAGCTCTCGCTACGCCGGCAAGGAAAGTGCCTCTTCGTCCCTACCCTTGAGCGTTTCATCGACGGCAGCGCGAAACTCCTCTGCGGTCTTGGGGGGGCGCACAAGAGCTCCAGGTTCGCGTGAAACAGAAAAGCAGCTCTGGTTGTTAATCGTGGACCGATAGTCGCATGCCCCCACTTCGATCACTTGGTAAAAGCAGTTGTCATCCTGTGATGCATGCCAGGCTCATCATCAACACTCTCCTAACGGGTGTATTACTGAGATGAAAGGCCCTAGCTCGTGACCTTTGCCCCCCAAATCTACTCTCTACACAAAAGCTCATCCATTCACAGTTTTCATTTAAAAGCTGATATTTCGCTTACTTCTGTCTCGCTATCATACATGGGGTCGTTTGAATCCATGGGAACAGGATTGCACTCGAGCTGGTCGCGAATTAAGTCGCCTTTGCGGTTCAGCAGCTTATCAGCCATCTTCACGAAACAGGAGCGCACGACACCTGTTCTCTGACGCTGCTGCTGCACCCGATGACTTTCCTATGCTCGGCAACGCAGCAAAGTGGGGAGTTGCCCGGTTGAGGAGAAAAGTTTGCCACTCGTTCGCACGGCCTCTCGCACAGGAATCCCTGGAGTATCTGTGGACAAATGACCTCTCTTGGTGTCCCCCCTGGCTGCCTGAAGGCAGCGTTGTTGAGCTGTTTAGGCTCGATGCTGCTAACAACGGCGGGATCACGCTGCCGGGGAAGTTTGATGCACACTCCTGAACAGTTTCGAGCCCAGATTGCAAACACAGCCCCCTCGGCTTTCCTGTGAAGTGTATTTGCGCACCGTCAAGCTGTGATGCCAGCTGTGTGAGGTCACTCACTCGTCTCCGTTAATATCCTCTTTGTTGCCGGCTGACCAGCGACGCTGACTGTGAAAGACCCCTGTACCTGCAGGGTTCCTGCGTGTGTGCTATCTAGAGAAACACCTGTGCCAGAATAGAGTGAAACGATGAATGCAGAGAACGAATTGAAGGAAAAAAACGTTGGTGGTTCATGTGCACAGCGTCGCCTGCCCTACGGGCAAGCCAATGCAGACGTGACGGAAAGTACTGTGGCAATGAGAAGGAACCGTTTTCTGCTATGAGGCTTCGACAGGCTTCGAAACTTACAAAGCGAAGACGAGTCGCTGTAGAAAGATGAAAAAAGCTATTTGGCTGTCACCCCACGGCCCCAAGCCCCAGCCACTATTTGGCTGCCTCTGCTCCTTCACCAGGGAGGTATGTTACGCGTAGCCGCTATTGCCGGGCGCACTGAAAACAAAGAATCACCTAAAAATGAAGCAGGTGAGGCTAACTAGTGGCCTGTAGAGAGTATGAGTGAAAGCGGGAGTATCGAGCATCCAAGCATGCGCCTACAATGCACTGACACACTAAGTGGCCCCTCGCTTTTGTGCGTCACAGAGTCATTATAAAAGGGAATGGCGGGACTGAGCGCTCACACTGCAGGATCCTCTCCTTAGGTTTCGCTGACTAGTGACAATGAAGTACATTGAATGCTGACGCGACCTTACTGACTTGGTAGCAGACAATAATATCGAACGCGGTGGATGTGAGCGGGGACGAACGCCGTCCCTAGCTGTTGCTGTAGCTTGCGCCATGATTGGGACAGCAGTTGATAGCATGAAGATGGGCTGTAGGGTCCATTTCAAGTAACCTTTGAGTAGGTGGTATGCCGTGTGGTGTTAGGTTCATGTAGTATATTCGGTAAGTGTGTCATGCTGGCCTGAGCCTCGCGTAGTGGCTCCCCTATTAGCAATGTAGAACTGGATTTGCAGTAGGCCCTGCAGCGTTCGATTATGGGGTTGAGGTGCGTAGCCGCCTCTGCCGCAATCATGTGTGATCTCTGTTAGAAACCCAGCCTAGGGGAGTAGGATATCCCTGCTTTCTTCCTTGATTTGGTTTAAAAACACTGGTTATTCTGGAGAGCATCTGGTTATGAGCAGCTCCCACACGCGAGTTCCGCAAGTGCATAGATGGCGCATCCCGGTAGAGGTCTTTGGGCTGAGAATGCTACTCGGGTTTAGAGAAGGCTTTCCGGAACGGCTCCCAAATTGTAGTGAGCTAAGCCCAGGGTAGGTTCCATGTGTCTTTCCTGTTGGGGCTACGTAAGCTCACACCTATCACTACTCACCGAAGGCATCGTAAAATAGCCCAAAAATTCCAAACATCATCACTGCAGGTCGAAATTCTAAGCGGTGCACTTCATCTCTCCAAATTTTTTTCCTTTGCTGCGTGAGCAAAAGGCAGAAACATGCACAAGAAAAGATGAAACTGCACCGCCGTTCGCGCACCGCAGCTTCACTTTCTCTTACATACCCTACGCCTTGAGCCTAGAAACAGCGCACATCAGGCCTCTCCATAGAAATGAGTCTCTCTGTTGGTGCTCTTGGTTCTTTATATTTCGTTTTCCCATATATTCTGAATCCTGTAAACCTGAAGGCCACTTCTGGACTACATTGCAGCGCTGCGCACTATAAAAGCCCACTTCGCCACACTGACGCACACCTGGAGGGACCTTGGTAGCTCTACACTTTTACTGATACTTCTAATATTGGCCTGCTTAGCTCATGGTCTCATTATTCACTAAGGTGCGTGGAATCAACTGTCCCTCAGATCTCTAGGTACAGTCCGCCGTGTCTCCCGTTCCGTGGACTCCACCAAACACCTGCTGCGTGTCAGGCGGATGGGAGTGTTTGCCCCTGCGCGTCTATCAGAAACCGTCCTAAGATTCTTCTACATCACGTCACCGCAGCGACGAAACATGCTGGCCGGCGGTCTCGGCTTCGAATAATGGCTGTGGCATGGGCTCTGCAGGGACTTGTCTACTTCTTGAGAAAGTCCCTAAAAGGCTACATTCTTGCAAGTAACTGCCTCCCCGTGTAACGATGTCTGACCCACACCGGATCCCTGCTTGTCATGTCAGTTGTGCTGTGCTTCCATGCAATAAATCCCAGACATCAGTTGAAGCAGCCAAAGCTGAACCTAAAAAAATGAAAAATTGTTTTATTTGGAAAATGGTCAAGCTGTAGCCGGTGCCGAAGCTGTTCTGCGACATAGTGGTAGAGGAAGGACTGCCGAGCACACCGAGGCAGTATACCAAGGGAACTGAAGCTCTGCCTTAGTCCGAATAACTGGTATTAGCTGGGTTGCCCATGGAGATGGCTCTAGGTTACTTCATGTAATATTCAAGTATCTTCATATTCAAGGTAAGATTTGAGGGTCATTCGAGCGTAAATTCTACCAAGGGGGAGCTTCTCTTCTGCTGCTGCTGCTGCTGGTGCTGGCAGAGGTGCGAAAGTTCCTGCAGCAGCAACAGCCTCTCCATTAATACGAAGCTAATGCAACAAACAGATACTACAATTAGCTGCGGCAGCGCCGCGATAGCAGCACCGCCAGTGTGTTACGGTGCTCCCATGTCAAAGCTGCAAATTAAAAAATGTGCCAAAGGAGTGCCCAGCATCGCGACATACTTCAATCGAGGCACAAGCATCTGCTCTCTGTTTTCTTGGCAGTCGCTTGGCAACGCGTGGCGTCTCAGTCAAATGCGCGCTTGTAATAGCTGTTCGAAGCATGATTAAAGCATTCCATCCGCCAACAGTATAAGTAAAAGCCCTACAGTTGAGTCGATATTGCGGATTTTGCAGTGAAATATCCTACTTCGCCAGAAAATCATTTCTTCCATGTGATATCCAGATCAGAATCTCTCTCAACATGCTGCACATCTCCTTAGCAAATCTTCTTCTTTCCCAAATGCCAGGAGGAATTCAAGAGGAGGATTCTCACAAATATTTCAAGGACATATGAGATATCTTCTTGTTGGACTCTTCACACCTGTCGGCAGTGCATTTAGGTCATTCTAAGGTATGTACCATGTGTTAATGTCCTGAATTGAAACCCGGGCCTTGTTTCTGTTTCGCCTACTCATCTATACATTGATACCACAATGTATTTCCGAGCACAGCGTTCCTCAATGTTCGGCACCAGGTGCTTGCTGGATCAAAAAGGGGATTAGCGTATGCGCGGATATTTCATTCATATCGGATAGTCAGCGCTGGCACACAGAAGAGACTCATTTTGAGTCCTCATACGGGCCTCATTGCACTGCTTCGTCCCCACGCGTCCCCACCGCAGACATTCCTGCAGCGAAAAGCCTCATTGCTGCCTTATACTTCAGGCACCATCCTTCGACTACTTTGGCCATTATGCTGCATTCTAGAGGCATGCCGCTCGCCCCAGCACCTTGAGCCGGGCACTTACTTATGCCAGCAACAACGTCATAAGACTTTTCGTCCTGTGACTTTCGTTACATTACGCCGTGGTAAGTACTGATTGGCATGGCACAAAAACAGCTTGTGTACGGTAGATGCTACGGATGCTGGGGCTGCAAGTGCTAGAACGCTTTTACCAGCAAGAATGCCCGCAGTTTGGAGAGTTCATTGATGGGGCCTAATATAGTTGCAGTGAGCTACCCTCGGAGAAGCACAGGAGGTACTTTCTCTTCATGCTATCGGAGTGCTGCATGGACCAAGCACTCGGTAAGCTACGGCTTGAAGAGCAGTTCCCCTCGTGATGGCAACGTAAAAGTGTCAGTAATTTTCCGCATGCTCATCTAACTAGCGCATTCGTGAGTTACTAGTGCTCAAGGGAGCACTCATTTGAATGCCAGAGGTACTTCATGCTGCTGTGCTCTGTGCGTCGTCGCTCGCTGCAGGAGCTGGTGACCAGCAGGAGGCCAATGTTTTAGGGCTTCACTGTGGGGTCGCTTCTTGCTTTTTCATTTGTTCTCCCTTCTAGCGATTGAAAGAAACAAAAGTCATGGTAAAGCACTTAAGGGAGATCTTCAACGGGAGGCGCTTTTACATTTCCATCAGCACTGCTGTGGTCCGCGTCCCCTTCGCTTCAGCGGTATCAAAACAACCCGTCCTCCTTTTTCTTGTCCATCACATCTTCTCGTCTATATCGTACATTAATTCTGCAATTATTCCTCTTTCCACACGCTCGTGATTGCAGGAAGGTGTCTCGCCCCCTCGTCGAGACCCTGCCGTAACAGCACGTGTCAGACCCATTATGGGACAAGTTA